>NW_012151396.1:2127833-2130144 GCF_000956105.1 Propithecus coquereli | reverse complement strand
CTCAAAAAAAAAAAAAAAAAAAATCATCAGCAAAAAGCAGTAGTTTGACCTCCTCTTTCCCAATTTTGATGCCGTTTATTCCTTTCTCTTGCCTGAGTTATCTGTCTAAGACTTCTAGCTTGTGGGTGTTTTGATGGCAGTCTAGGTTCTGGATGGATGCTTTGGTTATAGATATTCTTAGTGTGCTGGTTTCTCAGTTGCTAGTTGTTTGCAGTGATGAGCTGTCTGTGGTCGGATTCCGTCTCTTGATGACGGAAGGTGGAGGTCTTTGAAATCCTTTCTCTTTCCCCAGCCCTATGGTTTTCTCAATAGTGTGAACTGTATTGGCATGTCCAGTTTAATCTCTGAGACAGTAGGTGGTGTTTGTGGGTTAGAATCATCCACACCCTGTATGATTGAGTCAGTAAATGCTATAAAGGTCTGTGCAATTTGATCTCCCTGTCAGTAGGTGGCGCTAGCTGAAAGGAACAAGCTGCAGTGTTATTTTTGGGACCTGTGACCAAATCTAGCCCCTCAGGAGAAGCATTCAAATGCCCCAGGTGGTGAGCAGGGCCCTTGAACTTCTAGGTGAGTTCTTATTCTCCACCACAGCATATGCGGATTGTGGAGTGAGGCGGCGTGGGGCTGGCTTGGGTGAGCCTGCCCTCAGCCTCCACAAAGGCTCATAAGGTAGCCGTTTCAGCAGGGGTCAAAGGTACGCTGTAGGCTTCTGGGGAAGCTACCAGGGAGGGGCTGAAGTGGCCCTACTTAGCCAGAAAGTCTGCTTGTGGAGGTGAGGACATCTGAGATTCACAATCTGGCTGTCAGGAGTGGGTTTCACTCTTCTCCCACTTCCCTGCTTGGTGGTCTCCCTTCAGCATTTGCTAGCAGGCAGGAGCTCACACTAGCTGAGCTCCCGCATCACGGCACAGTGGGCTGGGAGCTTCCCTGTCCAGGGTCCTGCTCTGGGCTGAAAGCGTGTCCTTCCTGTGAGGGGAGGGTTGCTCTGCGAGTGTGCTGCAGCTGGGACCCACAGTGAACTCTCTTTTCAGTTTTGCCCACATGAGCTCTCTCACCTCCTGAGATTAGTTCACAAACCTCCCCTCCATGCCCGTGAGCAATACAGTCAATCCTGGGGGTGCAGGATCTGGCCTGTGGGCCTGTCCCTGGGTCCCTGAAGATCAATCCCTGACTATGCCAGGCAGAAGTGTGCTGGTCCGAAACTGCCTATGGGGTGCTCAAGCAGGTTTAATTTCCCTCTGCTTTGGGGTGCGCCATGTTCTGATGGAGCAGGCAGGCAAGCAGCACCAGGGAGGGCTGGTGAGTGGGCACCTCACAGTCCGAGCACCCCTTAGTGTGCTGCAGGTCTTTAAGGGGAAAGGTTTGGGGCCCACTTTCTGTGGAAGTCGTGGTGTGGTGGATGCACCAACAGAGGGGAGGCAGCCGTTCCTGAGAGCTCCAGCTCAATCTTCACTCTCAGCAGCCACAGCTGAGGGAGGGGAAGGTGGGGGAAAGAGTCTGGATGGAGGAAAGCTAGCACCCTGGTTGTCTCTGTCCCTCTCGCTGGAAGGCAGCTCGCCTGGCATGTCTAGACTCTGAGGTAACACACATCTCCCGGGAACCATCAGACCCCCGTGGCTCCCGCAGTCTGGGCCAGGATTGGGAGATGTTCATGTGGGAACAAGCAAGACGACAACTGAGGGGCTAAAGACCCCTGGGGTGGACAGAGGTGCACAGTGGGTGGGGAAGCAATATGGCACTTCTCAGCTTGGGTCTGTGGTGACAGGAAGCGACCTGAAGGGGGCTGGCAGCCTGGTGCTTTGTCCCCAAGCAGCTCCCAGTTCACTGGCAATAGCACCTTCTGGGCTCATCAGGGTGGAAGGGCTCTCCAGCAGCTCAGGAGCCTGCTGACTGCCAGAGATGTGAGGGAGGGAGAAACCATCCACTCCATTCACCCCTTTTCCTGGACGCCAAGCCTCTCGGGGGTTGGTCTCTGCCAATATCTTGCTCCTTCTTGTTCTGCTCCTCTACTTCTTCCCATGGAATCTCTGGTAGGTTCTGGCACTTTTCCCTTGGAATTACATCCAATCTATGTTTGTTTGTTTCTTTTTCATCTAAAACTTTTCCTTCTTTCTGAGATGATCTGGCAGTTGGCATCTCTGGTCAGCCAGTCCCCTTTCTACAATTTTTTAATCAATGTCCATTTCTGTCTATCTGTAAGTAAGTGCATTTGCAGAGCTGCTGTTTGAATATAAGGAACATGATAAATACATACTAAAACACTACATTTTATAGTTTTAAATCAAATTTTTGACCCTTTTTGATTTTAAAT
>NW_012151396.1:2113448-2126318 GCF_000956105.1 Propithecus coquereli | reverse complement strand
ATTAGTGCTGGTGATTTAACTGTAATTCACATTTGACCTGAGAGATGTTAAAATGTGGAAAAAAAAAAATGTGTATCTTGGAATTGATGCAATACAGTAGTATGTTCCAGTTCTTGCAACTGTCAATATTTAGACAAAAAAATTATAGGCTGAGTGATCAATAGTTGGGTGAGTTTTATGACAGTATAACTGTAGATAGGCAAGTTCATTTAATTTCTAGTCACTATTTAAATGAATTGTACATAAAGCTAGTGTTGTCGTCTTTCATCCTGGTCTCCCTACACTTCTCTCCTCTTTTGTCTTCCTCTGAGGTACAGGTGTCCTCTGACACTTTTCTGTATGCCAGTGGGGGGGTTTGGTAAGGGTAAAACAGTGCTGCTTCTTGATCAGAAATTTCTTTTAATCTTATGCTAGAAAAGGAAATAAGAATTTATTTTAAAATAATTATTGCTCAAAATAATTGCTCAAAATGTTTAAGGCTGTTGAAACAGCAATATTTTGTTTATAGTTTGTTAAATGTGTGAATTTGATTTACCTTTATTCCTTATATTTCTAAGACATATAACATTAAAAATGGCAAATAATAGAGAAAACACTTATTTGTTTTCAAAGAAGGAAGTTTTATGTAAGACTCTGTTATTCCTTTTTTCTATCCACTAGAGCTTAGGAAAATTATAGGATTGACAACTCTGGAGAGAAGCCCATGCTGCTGATGGTGTTTTCAAGGCATTAGATGAAGTCTTGACACCTTGCTGGTATTTCCAGCTATTTGTCCTTACACTGTGCACAGGGTTTTCTGGAGCCCATCTTCTGACCAGGAGATGGAAATTGCAGGAGAACAGGAGCACCCTAAATGGTACTTTTTAAAAAAAAGGATGCACTGTAATTCTTATTATGTGAGGGTATTTATCTACAAATAAATAGTTTTTAAATTATTTGCAATGTTAGAAGGTTAGAAATTACTAAGGACAATTCCTCCATTTTTTTAATTTACTTATTTTTGATAAAATATCAGAATAAAAAAAGCTACACTTGGCCAAAAGGTTGAGAAGCAATAAAAATAATGTTTTTTTCTTTTCTTTCACTGATATCTTCTGTTGCTGTTTATCTGTGGCATTTTTAAAATAATTCACTTAACAATATAAAAAGCAAATTTTTAAAAAAAATTGTGTGTAAAACAGATCCATGCAAATCCAAAGTTAAATTATTTCAGGGCATTTGAAGCCTGTTGGCTATGACTTCAGCCTATACTCAACCTGAGCAGGCGAAATCACATGGGCGCGTTTGTGATGCAGTTTCTGATGAATGGCACCTGTCACAAAGAAAGTCCAAGCTTTCTTTGACAATGCTGCACTATGTCGCAGAGCATGCAGGGATGCTTTTGGCAAGAGAATCCAAGAAGCTTTGCCGGTTGTAAGGAGACCATCTCTGTGAAATGAAATGATCTCTGTTCCCAAAGGTGAACATATTCTGTTCAAATATCAAGCTTTAATAATTTCTTCAAATACCTGAATATTAGTAATCGCTCAAAAGTAGTTCCAGCTTAAATTGTATTAGCCTGGCTTAATTCTCCCAGGTACTCCTAAACTTTCTTTTAAAATGGTTTGGGGCTGAGCGTGGTGTAATTCCAGCACTTGGGGAGGCCGAGGCGGAAGGATCGCTTGAGGCCAGGAATTCATGACCAGCCTGGGCAACATCACAAGACCCATCTCTATAAAAAATACAAACCTAGCCAGGCGTGGTAGCGTGCACCTGTAGTCTCAGCTACTGCGGATGCTGAGCCAGGAGGATCACTTGAGCTTAGGTGTTGGAGTTTGCAGAGAGCTATGATCATGCCACTGCACTCCAGCCTGGGAGACAGAGTTAAGACTCTGTCTCAAAAAAATAGTTTGGGGTTAAAAAATGAAGACACTATAGAGATTAATTAAGATTGCTATCCTCTTTTCTACCATGACCACGCTCTAGTTCTCACTTGGAGGTAGGAGTGAGGAGCTATAGCTATACATCTGAATGTAAAACGGGAAGGACGTCTTTTGGTACCAAAGAAATCATTCTCTATGGAGCGTGGTCTGAGAAGCTTCCCATGAGTTGCTTATCTGAGAAATCATTTGATCGGGTTCCAGCATGACAATATGAACAAGCCCAAGTGGTGTTGTGTTTTTATTATTGTGTATCAAAACTTCGTGATGATGATGTTTTACCCACAATTACATTAAACTATGGAGAACTTTTGAATATTTCAAGGAGTTGAAGGACAGAAGATCATTTTGTTCTGGGTAGTACAAACTGATCCCACAAAATTCTGGGCTGCTTGAGAGAAGGAGCTTGCTTACTTTCTCTTGTATTCCCCTGTAGCGCGGTGCAGGGAACTGGGCACAGAGTACGCATTTACAAACTTGGGAGTGGCTGATGCATAGCTAACTTCTACTTAAAAACATTTTAATTCAGTCAGTTATTAATTTTTTCAATATTTTTCTCAGTTGAAGGAAATCTAAATACAGTAACTATCTTACCAGTTTAGTGGTTCTTTTGTTCAGTACTCTGTTTAGTGGCAAATGAGATGTTTTGTTCACAATACTGAGAAACTTTTCTAGATAACAAATTCTTCAAGCAAGAATAGAAATGTGGCCTAATTTAGACTATGAAGATATATCAAAATACGTTTATTCATGTGGCCCCCAAGAAGGAAAGTTATAAACAAGGGCAAAAGCAGGTTTTATAAACATATGATGTCAAAAGATCCTATCTTTCTCTTAAAGTAAGAAATGATTGGGCCGGGCATGGTGGCTCACGCCTGTAATCCTACCTAGTCTCTGGGAGGCCGAGGCGGGCGGATTGTTTGAGCTCAGGAGTTCGAGACCAGCCTGAGCAAGAGCGAGACCCCGTCTCTACTAAAAATAGAAAGAAATTAATCGGACAACTAAAAATATATAGAAAAAACTAGCCGGGCATGGTGGCGCATGCCTGTAGTCCCAGCTACTCGGGAGGCTGAGGCAGGAGGATCGCTTGAGCCCAGGAGTTTGAGGTTGCTGTGAGCTAGGCTGACGCCACGGCACTCTAGCCCAGGCAACATAGTGAGACTCTGTCTCAAAAAAAAAAAAAAAAAAAAAAAAAAGGTTATTGAGACATTATTTCTTATTCAGGTTTGTTTATCTGTAAAGCCAGTAACAATCTTAAATTATCTCTCTTTAAAAGGATGAAAGTAAATGCTTCAGTTGCCTGAACAACTATGTCTGGGGCATTCATTGCTTGTATAACTCTTTTGTAATTTAACCTTATAAAATCTTTTAAATCACATGAAAACATATAAACAAATTCTATCTGATTAATGTTAATCTCACAAGGCCCAGTTTTAAAACTGGAAAGCCAATTAGTCATGCCCTCTTATTCTGTAGTAGATACATAATAAATGCAGTGCAACATTTTTCCATCTAAGTTTTGGGGTACCATTCCAACACCCATGTTACACTTTTGCCTAGTTTATACCACAGGCCTTCATTTTATTTTAAATAGCAAATGAAGAATTAGACAGGTACTTGAACACTCTTGCATAGTTGTTGAAACTTCTTTTTTAACGGTTTTGTGCATGTAGGGGAGATATTTTAAAAGAAAAAATTGTATCTGGGATAACTGGAAACCTTTGCCTATAGTCATGGAATTCTGGGAGTTTGGTCCATTCATTATAAGTTGAGGGAGGATGCCCTCAGAAAACATTAGTTCAGCTTACTCTGAAGAATGGACTAGATAGGGGGTAATTTTCACTAGCATTAACCTTTAGAGAAAAGCATAGTTGTGAAATCATTTTTGGAATTAAACAAAACACGCTGTTTACGTGTATGCACCAAGTGATGGAGTCACTGATTTTGTGATTTCTAGAGATGTTTGATTTCTGTGTTGAGACTTTGAGCCTGCTGTTTGAATATCTGCTGTACTTTCCCTTCTATTTCCGAGCATCGGCACCCACATCCGTGGTGTACACCCCAGTTTCAGACTGCCTGAGACTGGATCCATCATCTCATCTCTAAGCCCTTAACAGCAAGTGCTTGGTTCTACTCTCTGGACTTGCTTCTCAGTGGCATAGGACATGATAAACACATGAAAATATCAACAACAAAAGGGAATTAAATTGTCTTTAGCAAATTTTTTGGCACAAGATTGGTAGCCATACTTGGAAGAGTGTGAAAGATATTATGTAGCAACAATTCGGAATAATAATTTAGTGTCTTCACAAATATTGCAAGTCTTGTAATTATTCAAAATCACTCTTACATCACCATTATAATAATGAACACTTTCATGGTACTTCTATGTGCTTGGTCCAATCCTCAGTACTTTATATAGACTAATGCACAGAAACTGAGTGCATCTTGTTACAGAAAAAGGAAAACAACACTGAGCAGTTATGTCCAAGATTACATAACCAGTAAGTGGTGGTGTTGGGATGCAAGCCCAGGACACAAACTAGGGACTCTTCTTAATAATTATGGTTGCATGGAAGAGCTCTTGGAATTTCCATCATAAAAATATAATTTAAATCACCCTACTTATGAGCCATTGCCTGTTAGAACAACTTCGGTACAGAAGAACTACAACTGTTAACCAATAACAAGTGGCATCACAATGATTACTCTTGGTTGAAAACGAGCATTAGCAGATTGCAAATATGGGCTGATAATGAATGTGCAAGACTCTGAAATAATTTAAAATTTGGTAGTTATATTTTTCCACCTGATTTAAACCACTAGAAAAATGTCATGTTAATTAAGTAATTTTACAATGGGTTAAAGTTAACCCACATTTTTCTAGAAAATGAAATCTTAATTGTCCCTTACAGATGATTCTTCAATCAACCCCACATTCACATATTAATAATCTGCTAACACTTGAGCTACTCATCCATTCCCACGGTGGGGCAAACGTCCTGGATAAGCCTGACATGTCCATGTCTCCCTCAGGCGTTAGGCTCTTTTAACCATATCCAGGAAGGAGAGATAAAAATATGTATGTAGTATTGAGGAAATTAGATATGCATTAGGAATATTCATTAAGAATAGCATATAATAACTTGTTAAATGATTTGTTTTCTTTCTTTAAAAAAGAGAATTTTCTTTTATAATTCAAAATATTATGTAGAACTTTAAAAATTAAAGCTAATATAATACCAGATATAAAACTTCATTGTCCTAAAATGGAATAGACTTATTGCTGTTTCCCAAAGAGAATTCAAGATGTTTCCCAGGCACCACCCATCCTATCAGAGTTGAAGTCTAAGGTATCTTCGTAAATCCTGAAGGAGGACAGGATATTCATCTCTTCAGGTTATAGCCAATAATCATCCCATTGTTTGCTTTTCAAGCAAGTTAGTAGTAAAGCTTATCATTTTTTTTTCAGCTAGTTGTAAAATATACTTCTTAAGATTCTTTACTAAATTATTTCTTAGCTGGACCCTAAAACCACAGTACAGTTTTAGGACAAGACAATAGGCAAATTATTCCATTGGTAAACAGTATAAGTTCCTTCTGCAAACATTTTATTATTGGCTCTGAAATATACACAGAAAAAGCTAGAAGTTTAAGAGCACCTAAGATAAAAGTGAAAAGAAAAGTTACTTTCTAGTAGTAACTTAATTTTCCTAGTTATTTTGAGCCCACATTCGAATCTTGGACCGTACAGGGGTATGTGGGGATACGCAGACAGCGCTGCTTCTCATTTCGTTCTCTACATGTGCCATCCCCTGAGGTAACCAAGGCAACAGGTCACACACAGGTGGAGACTTGGAGTGCAGAGCTTGCAGTTAGCGGCCACAAATAACTTCTTTTGTGAGCTACCAAGAAGGGTATTAGGAGAGATGGGATTACGGTCTCGCAGGTTTGGTGACTGGGGTGAGCCCTTGGGGCCCGGGTGGACACTGAGGCGCTGACACAAATAGACCCACATATACACGATGCACATCAGACCCCAGTGACATTCATTTCCAAGCTGTTAGGTTACCGAGGAGGGAGCCTTACCCGGGCCTTCTGCTCCATCTCTAGCATTAATCTTTCATGTTGCTCAGCTATGGCCAGTGTCGCGGAATGGACCTTCTGATAGATCATTTCTCCTTCCCTTGTTTGAAAAGTGAATAGTCCTTCTCCTGTGTCACACATTCTGTGAGAACAGAGATAGGGAAAGAGATGGGTCTTCATGCGTAACAGTTTTCCACGTCCAAGACGCCCTCGCCCTTGTGTTACGTCCTCCTGAACTTTCATGGGAGTTAGTGAAGCAGATTCCTCCTTGACCAAAGCAACCAAAAATCGCTTCTTTAAATAGTACAGGAGAACAGAACTAAGGGTGAAAACTCATGTATATTTGGATCTTTAAAGATGAAGTGTTCACGACAGTGTAAAGGAACAGGTAGAAAGTGATTTAGGTAATGGCAGTGCATGCCTGAACGATATTTAAAGAATAAAAGCCAATCGTTATTTTCTTTAAGGATTTTCAAGTGTGTGATATAATATAGCACTATCGGCTATGAGTTGACAGTTCCTGAATTTAAAGAACTTAAGAAAAATCTGCATTTTTTTCCTCAATGGAACCAAGGAGAAGACCATACATTTTTTAATACATTTTTATTTTTATACACTTTTTAGTTTATGGATTTGCATACATGGGCTGAATCTTTTATTTAAACTGAGTAATTCTTAAGTAAATCGTGGTATAGCCTAGGGTACAACATAGTATAAAGGAGACTCAATTTGAAGATGAGAATATTTGGTTTGAACGTTGTCTCTGCTACTTACCAGCAGTGGGACCTTGGGCAAGTTATTCAACTTACCCACTTTCTACACCTCTAAAAAAGAAATAATAATAGGACCCATCTCATAAGATTCTTACAAAGGTTAAAAGAGTTGACACAAAAAATATTTATAGCACTGCTTAGCACATATTAAGTGCTTCACAAATATTAGCTATTACTAATTTCATTATACAGAAAATTTTTAACTAATCTAAATATCTACCATAAAGAAATGGCTGGACTAATTATAGTATTTTTATTTGCTATTGTGATACAGACTATTATGCTATTATGGTACAGTCTTGTGGACAGGACATTATGCAGCTATTACTGTCATTTCTGAGAGCCTATAATAACATTAAAATTCTTATGTAAATGCAGAAAAAAATCAGAATACAAATTCTTTTTCAATTATCTAATTATAATTACCTTTTTAAATCATAATTTTTCATTGGAAAATACTCACTGACAAGTTGTCAGTAGGATTATAGGTATGTTTTATTAACAAAAATAATACTGAAATGAAAAAATATTTTGAAGATAATTGAAGGACTTCAAAAAGACCCACCCAATGTCAATATGATGTTAAGACTCAGATATTGGATATTAACTGGATGCCTGTGCTGTTGGTTTTCAGGTTATAACATCAAAATATTATGAGGACAAACCATTTCTTCAAGCACCAAAAAGATCTTAGATTCTTGTCTATGATTCTCCAAGGAATTTTTAGTAGAAAAGAAATGTCTCAAGAGGCCTTAGACATTACAGAGGCTGCAATGGTGATCCCTTAGGGCCTCATAGAGCCAGCACTTAGCTTCTCTGGAAGAGATCTTAATAAAATCCACACAGCGTGAAATGGAAAGTCTAGGGCAAAAAATGAAGAGTTTTCACAAAGTGAAACAAATGAGCTTTCTTTGTCGATTCAGAGGAGTAAGGAAATCCAACAGCAGCAGCAGGAAAACCATTGATAAGTAGTGGGTGCATCTTGTTTGAAGTTGGGTTTTGTTCACTGTCATCTGAAAAACACTGCTTTTTAGCCTTTGGAAATGAGATAATGAAGACACAAATTGTTATTTCATATTCAGTCATTGAGATGTGAATTTCTAATTCCTGTCCATTTTGGGGGACTTAACTCTGCCCAGTAGGGGAGTTTGAATGCTTACAGGAGGGTTTTTTTTTCAGTCTCTGAAATAAATAAAAACTACCATAAACTTCATCCTTTGATCAACAAATAAGTCACTTAAAATATTAACATAAAAAGTAAAGAAACTTTAAGTAGAAGATGCTCTTTCTTCAATGACTGTACTTAAGCCAAGCTGAAGGTCATGTTCATGACTTTTGTCAGCCTTGTTGGAATAGCTTAGGTTTTCCTGGCTATTGTTTCAAATGTGGTCTTGGGGGGAACAGATACAGAGACCTTTTCATATCTGTCTAAACAGTTTTGTGGTAGCAAGCCTATACCAGAGGAGAAACGTGAAATAATTTAGATGCCTTTTGACTTGGTCCTCAAGGCATGGTCCCTAGACCAGCAGCATCTGTCTTGCTGGAAACATGTCCTGACTACCGAGTCTGAATCTGCATTTTAGCAAGTCCCCGCGTGATTCATGTGCACATTATAGTTTCAGACTCGCTGGCCTACAGACTCTTCCCACAGGTCAACATTTCAGTGAAGAGGAGCAGAAGATGACACGTGAGATACAAATGAGGACATATTAGAAGCCGTATTTGTACAGCTCCTTCAAATACGGAGGAGCTGTATATATAAAACTGTGATATATAAAACTGAAGGTTAGAAAGGAAGAAATATGACAAAAAGAGCAAACAACTCCAAAGAATTCTGTCCTTAATTTGGGAAAAGCAAAAACAAGGTGTTAGTTACACTTGAATCCCCTAACTCTGGGGCCACCAACATACACATTCCTCAATTGCATTCATTTTGTGAAAAAGTGAAAACATAACTGATGTTTGTTTGTCCTGACTCCAAACTAGAATCCTATTGATATCTGTAGACAATTACAAATGGTTTTGCTCTTCATATGAAACTTATTGGTACAAAGTTAATATTTTTCTTATCTAAAATAAAATGATGAAAAATAGAATTCTTCCAGCTCTGAGGAATAGTCTAGGGCCTCATAAAAATTCTAAGATGTCAGTAAATAGGACTGACATACTTATTTTCAGGGTATTTTTTTTTTGACATTGTGATATAGGGAAATTATAACAGTATAAGACTCAAAATACTAGGACACAAATTTCAACCATTGTGGCACGGGCTGCTGTAAAAATTTATCACGTATTTTTCAAGTAGGTACTATAAGCCAGGCACTGTCTTGGGCTTGGGGATGAACATGAGGGAAAACTATACAAGGCCCATTGCCTCTGAGGCTTTTCAAGTAGTGGGGAAGAAAAGCACTGATCAAAGAATCACACATTAGCATAGTATGTGCTGCTGGGGAGAAGCAAAGGGCCATGAAGAAGGCAACGTGGGATTGACCTCAATGAGTTCTTTTACCTATTGACTCCTCATCTATACGATGGGACAAGGTTTTTGTCACAGGTTTTTTTTTAATTAAATGAAGTAATGTACGTGATAGTGGTCAGGGAAGGATTAACTTAGCAGGTCTGTGTTATTCAAACCCTGCACATTCCAAAGAATCCTGTTTTCAGGATGGATCCTTTCCTGGTTTCTGGGATATAACCTCTGAGCTTTTGGAATAATGTGCCTATTTCTGTAAGTCGTAGGCCTTGGGCCATGCTGTACCAGTGTGACCAGATCAATCTATTCCAACAATGTGACTGAGGATGAATGCCTGTTTTTACTCTGATGGAGGCTGCAGTCTTAAACAGCTGAGGTCAGTCGTGGGGGTGCTGCGTGCCTACATGACTGACTCCCAATAAAAACCCTGGAAACCAAGGCTCAGGGGAGCTTCCCTGGCTGACTGCACTTCACATGTTGTCACACATCACTGCGGGGAGAATTTAGTGTGTCCTCACGCAGCACCACTGGGCGGGGGCGCGGCTGGAAGCTTTGCCTGGTCTTCATCTCTTGTGCCTTTTCCCTTTGATGATTTTTAATCCTTATCTCTTGCTGCAGTAAACCACGCTGTGAGTATAACATCTTTTCTTAGTCGTATGAGTTTTTTAGAGAGTCACTGATCCAGAGACTGGTCTTGGGAACCCCTTCCTCTGAGACAGCCAGCATGTGGTAGGTTGTCAATATGTTTAAATACAGCAGGAACCAAAAAAAATCCTGTCTTCTCTCTAAATGGCTGTTTTACATTCTTCTAGGGAATCTAGGAGAGTATCCTCTCTTTCTTTGTCCTACCTCACCACTCATATCCAGAATTACTTGCAATAACAGTAGTGTTAGTCTTGTCTCTGCTGTGTTCTAATAAATAACAGAGAGCTGGAAATCGTGGTGATGTATGATTCATAGGAATCTGAACTCCAAGTGAGGAACCCCACTATTCCTGGTTCCCACAGTTTCTTCCAGGGGAGAAACAGCTCTAGCATACAGTGCCCTGGAGGAATGTTTCTGGAGAAAATCCCTAGTATGTTACTATTAGCCCATACCCTCCTTTTTCTGCCTATAAATCTGTATGAAACTTGCCTCTCTAAGGAGTGACTTCACAATGACAGTCTCTCTTCCAAACGACACACACAATAAATTTACCAAGTCGAAAATTATGGAGACACTTTACTTTTAAAAAGCATAGATACTTTAAAAAAAGTCTTTGTAGGTCTCTAGATGAAATTTTGCTGCAGATGAATTAGTTGACCTCTGCCAATTTTGTCCACCTTCACAGCTGTATAATTTCATTCTGATGCTATGTTTTGCAATATTGTGTACATATTTAATAACCAAATATTTATCCTCCATGCACACAGAAATTTTAAACTCTCAGCAATGGAGTGAGCAAGAGCATGTTCCTGAAAACCCGGTGGTGTTTCTATTCAGTATTTAAAATTTAATGTTTAATTATAGAAAGTAATGAAATTCTTCAAAGCACAGCTTTTCTGTAGAGCAGTTAAAACCAATTAACATTTTAATTCTGTTAACGGTTTAATCTTTATTGTCATTTAACGATGCTAGCATTTTACTTTTTTTAGCTGCTATGAAAAGATTGGTTACTCTGGTGAGTCAGACTTTGATCTGTGCTGAGAAACTCTGGGAAAAATGGACAGACTAAAGCAATGGTATAGAAAGTCAAGAAATAGACCCAATTCATAGAGTTAAATATGTAATCAAAGTAGAATCTCAAATCAGCGAGGGAAATCTGGACTCTTCAATAAACCATGTTGGCTGCTAGCCATTTGGAAACAAATATTTGAATCCATATCTCCAACTCCACTGATAAAAATTCCAGACAAAACAAATGAAAAAAAAAGTGCTAGAAAAAATTATCAAAAAATTTCTATGTAAACTCAGAATGGAGAAGGGATTTTAAGCTAGGATTCACATCAAAAAGTGCCCCCCAAAAGTTGGATGAATCTACCTGTGAAAATATTTAAAAAAGAAAGAAATCTGAGCCAAGATGGTGGATGAGAAAAGCCACCAGTCAGTGTCTCTGCAAAAAAGACAAACTTTAGAAGAAAGAGAAAAGAATTAACTAGCAGAGAAACATAGATTGGGTGAGGGTCCGAAGGAAGGTTGCCTGAAACTACAGGAGACTCCACGGGAAGATGTTGCAGAGGAGAACTGGAAGGAGAAAGGTCCCTGAGAGGCTTGGAGACCAGCGACAAGGGTAGGTGGAGCAGATAACTTTCCCATCTCTTGCATCTTGGACTATTGGTGGGCTCCTGAGCAGTTGGAGAGACCTGCTGATACCAGCCCAGAGACGGCTGCCGCCAGTGAGCAGTGGCCTCTTGTGGACATGGCACTGAGCTCCCAGCTCCCTCGGGGCACCTCCCCTCGCACAGACCCGAGCCTATCGGCAGACGCCATGTTACGCCATTCTCTCCTTCTCCTTCTCTACCCGTGGGTTCCCAGAGAGACAATTTAGCCATCACATGGAAGCATCTCCAAGGAACAGAGCTTTCCTTTTGGGGCCCTACAGCAGACTGAGGGATACTCAGACTGCGAGGTCCCTACCTGCCAGCCCTTCCAGGTGCTGCTTGCCTGGGGACTCCAGGAGAGTGGGGCAAATCTCAAGGTGGAGGGAAATAGATCCAGCTTGGGTATCCTGTAGGTGATTCAAGACCAGCACCCCTCCCCCTGGCAGGGTCAGGGATTGATCTCCAGGGCCCAGGGGACAGGCTGGCAGAACAGACCCTGTACACCCAGGTCATGATCGCACTGCCCCAGGACACAGAAGGGAGATCTGTGAAAGAGCCTACTGAGGAGTGTGTGCCTTCAGGGGCAGATAAGCCTGCCTGAGCGGCAACCCTCCTCTCAAAAGAGGGCTGTGCACCCTACTCAGGCTGTGACCCTGGGTAGGGAACCTCCTGGCCCATGCCACAGCCAGGGGAGATCCATCAGCCTGAGGTCCCGCTTGCAGGCAGAGGCCTGAGAGAGGGAGGGTGGAGGGGAGCGAGACCTGCTCCAGAGTGCGGGTTTTGGACAGCCCTACCCCCCCAAGCCCAGACTTTCAGCTGAGTGGAGGCATTTCAGCCCCTCCTAGCAGCTTTGCATGGAAGCAAAGAACAGACCTTTGACCCCTGCTAACAGCAGTTGTGGAGGCTGAGGGAAGGCTTACCCAACGCAGCCCCACCCAGACTCACTCCTGGTCCTGCCCCACTAAGGTGGAGAATAAGGACACACCTGGAAGTCCCAGGGCCCCACCCACCACCCGAGGCAAAAGAGGGCCTCTCTAGAGGAATAAGAGCTAGCTACAGGACCCAAAAACAGCACCGCAGCTCGCTCCTCCCAGCAAGTGCCGCCTACTGACAGGGAGGTGATCCTGCACACCCTTTTGCTGCATCTACTGATTCAATCATAAAGGGTGTGGTCGATTCTCACCGACAAACACCACCTACTGGCTCAGAGACTAAACAGGCCGTGCCATTATCCAAACGAAAATTTAAAGGCAAGAAGGAACAACTGATCCAGATGGGAAGGAACCAGCGAAAGAACTCTGGAAGTATGAAGAATCAAA
>NW_012151396.1:2101681-2104638 GCF_000956105.1 Propithecus coquereli | reverse complement strand
ATTAAATGAATTAATGTACATGAATCCTAAAACAGTGCCTATAACTTATTATTTTTATTCACTGACTACTACTACTATTATTATTGCCACTACTACTGAGAGAGATTTCTCAAATATGTTGCCAAATGAAAAGACAAAGTGAAAATCGTATGAATAGCATTCTATTAATCACATTTGTGTAAAAAATGTGTGTGGGACAAAATTGCAGTTAATGGGAGGAATAACTTCAAGAGATCTATTGTACAACATGGTGACTATAGTCAATAGCAACATACTGGATTCCTTAATAATGCTAAGAGTGTGGATAGGTGTTCTCACCCCAACAAAATAACTAAGTGAGGAAATGCATATGTTAATTAAGTAGATTCAGTAATTCCACAATGTATATAGACTTCAAAACATCAGGTTGTACACAATAAATACATACAATTTTAATCTGTCAATGTAAAAAAGAAGTATGTGTGGGAAGAATTTATATGCACCTTTGCTTGTATATACATTGAATTCTGGAAGAATGCACAAAAAATCAGCAACAGTGTTATTTATTGGGGGTGAAGTGAAACAGATGGGGTTATAGGTATGGGAGGAATATCTTCACCGATACCTCTTTACATAATTGATCAAATTAAATACAGAAATGTTATTGATTCATTAACTGAATTTAAGTTTTACAGCATGGTTTTGCAGGACTCTCACAGGGCCGTTGTAAAGACGTAGTGCTTCTAATATGCCCAGTTCGGTCTCTGTCACTTAGCAAAACCCTTTTACTATTAAACTTACGAAATACTGTACTGACCATGAGGGCACTTCTTATGATTTAAACACCCACCCGCCAACACTACGTAAACATATATACATTTAATCTTTCTGGTGTGGCACTGACATCTGGTCCAATTTTTAAAAGGACCAGCTTTGCCAAAATTTCTGGTTTATAATGGCTTGAAACAACAACCATAGCTAGCACTCATGGAGGAGGGACTTGTGCCACCACAGTGACAGGCAAGGTAAGTGCGCTACCTCAGTGAGCCTCACAACTCCCTTCAAAGACAACATGACTGCCCATTTTACAGAAAACACTTTAACGGAATTTAAAGAATTTGCCCAAAGTCATTAACGTTTATGTAGCTGAGCTGTGATCCAAACCGAGCCGCTGTGATTTTGAAGGGTAAGCTCGTTATCTCTAAGCTAGATTCCATTTATTCAAGATGAGATGCAGAATAGCACGCATAATTCTTTCATCATGGAACTTCTTGTAGTGGAGAGAGAACACTGGACAGGAGCTGGGATAAAAATATCTTGAAGGCTCTCTCCCTCTTTGATGTTCCTTTTCCGTCAAATTAGGTTCCCAAGACATATACCAGTAAAATGTACATTAATCAATCTATCAAACTCCTGAATTGGAATCAAACCCTCCCTGTACTTCATGTCAAGTCCTTTGTAAGGAGGAAGGTTTCGTAGCGCATCTGCCATCCTCTCCTGCCCCTTGACTGGACTACTGTTTGCCTCAAACATTCACTGCGTGTGGTGGCAGTTCTCTACTGATTTCAAGCTGATTTCAAAAGCTGAGAAAGCTGTGCCTACAAGAAAATCTTGGTTTTAGTCCAGGCTCTGCTGCAAATTTACTTTGTGAGATGATATTTGATCCTCCATAAAATTAAGTTTTAAATGAAGGAATCGACTTAAACCGTTTCTAAGGTACAAATTTGTGCCCAAACTCTACAATTCCTTCACCTGTGTACTCAGTGATGGCACAATTGAAGTCACATTCATTAAAATATCTCTATCTTTTCACATATTTCCAAAGTTTTAATTTTATCCTATTCTATTTGCTTTTTCTTACTTTCACATTTTTTCTTTTTCTTTTTCTTTTTTTTTTTTTTAACTCAATAAGAAAGCCAGTTGAGTCTCCCTGAAACAATCTGGAGTTCTGGTCTTAGTCAATCTTTGAAAAGATATACATATAAGATGCTCTTCTATTTACCTTACTTTATGCCTTGAAAATTCAGAATTGAAAAATTCATTATGTAAAGATGTAAGGTAAGCCATAAGGCTTTAGTTGCCATTTAATTACCTCAATTCATTATCACAAATTATTACTGTCATCGTTATTATCATACGGTTACATTAACGAGGGTTTAGTAGAAAAAACATTTTAACAGATTTACAGATAATTTTATATTCATCCTGTATACATATCTCCTGGAGGCTTCATTATAAAAACATTGTATATTCCTTGAGTATTAGAAATTTTAACATTTTTTAACCCTCAAAGTCAATCACAGAAAGCATCCAATGTCCTCTATAAATATTTGTTGAAAAAAGTGACTTGAAAGTTATCAATATGATGGCTACGTAGTAAGTACCGGTTTTATAGCTCCTGATAGAAAACAAAGCAAAATGTAAAAGAACATTTTTGTTTTGAAGAATGATCCCATGGTGCTGGTGTATTCTTCTGAATGGAGTAGACAAAGCAGTTAAAATAACAACTGAGAACTGACGTGTTCATGTGCTCCCAGCTGACACACACTTGTTCTATTTTAAAATCGTTTGAGGTCGCCTGTGTGTATATCATGTGGAATAGCTACAGATATGTACTCAAACCAATTTTTATGGGGAAAGAGCTAATAACAAAGCAAGTCAAGCAGAAGCCTGAATTCTGTCATTTACAAATTATACTTTCCTTTTAAAGTGAAGTTAACTGCTAAGTTATGGTTGGAAAATTTTTACCGTTTAACATGCAATTTACCAGTATTTAGTCAATTAATTACAGAAGAAGAATTATGCTTTTCCTCACCATTTTGAGGGTAACCTAAAAATAGGATCATTATATTCCCTCAGCAAAGGAGCATGCAGTCAGGGTTTAAAAATTATATTTTTATTCCCCTTTTGCTTTAAATGTAGTTAAAGGTAATTTTAGAATTATGTGAAAGATACTTTCAGTATCACAATTGACTATA
>NW_012151396.1:2092769-2100871 GCF_000956105.1 Propithecus coquereli | reverse complement strand
ATGAAATATTTACCCATTAAAAATAAATGTATTGATCATTTTATATGATTCCTTGATATCTTTGATCTTAGATATAAGATTGTAGTGCTCATCATGTTTCTTACTAACATATCTTGGTTTAAGAACTGACCAATCATCTCTGTGTTTCCCCTGCTGAATCAGGTATAAATTTGGATTACAGTTCTAATATCTCATCACTTTTATTTTTACATGCCTTTTGCCCAACTAGACTTACTTCCTAAAAGCAGAGGTGGGTGGGGTTGAAAAGAAAAATTAGAACAAATCTACAGAGGTTGCTTGGCCACTCGGTCCATGAAAGGGGACATTGCTATTTGATACTGAGGGTGGGGTTTCCACCCAAGATCCTGCAGAACTTAGACGGCTAGATAGCTGAGCTAGAATTCCAAGAATATTCCTCATTGTTACTTTTGCTCCAGTTGTTTTGGCTTTTTACTTGGATATATCTGCTATTCTTGTGTTGCATATCTTCCCAATCGATTGTCTTCCTTCTTTTCCTTCCATATTGATTTATAATTTCTCTAAGCTTCCTGAAAAACTGTATCAAATGTGTTCTTTTCATTATCTTAACATATGTTTATTAATATTTTACCCTTATTTCTTCCTGTGGCTTCTTTCCTGGACTTTGAAGGATTCTTCTTTTTGAAAGCTTTTATTAGATTTTGCAATAAAACTTTTAGAACCACTCTGTTCTTCTGAAATTTGAGGATGGCATGTCTTCTTTATCTACTTCCTGATGTATTGCTTCATAGACCCCATTTTTACATTTTTATTTGTCCTCACATTTGGAGGCATGCATCTAGGTTTAGTATTTGAATAGATCGTATGTGGGATTTCCCTTGGCTGAGCACATTCTTCCCTTGGGTGATGGCCAATTCATTCTTCTGTCCACAATTGGAGTCTAGACCAACATCTTACAGATTCAATCCCAACCCTCGTTTCTTACCAGTGCCCATCTACCTCATTTTGGGAACTGAATTGAGATAGTTTCGTACCTCCTGTTAGATCTTATGGTTCTAATTTTGTAAAAGAAAAAAATGGCAAAGTCTGATCAAGCTTATCTTGGTTAATATTTTGAATATAAAACCATCTGGCTAAAGAGACAAATATTTTGGTAGAAAAGGACAACAACTGGGACAGACATAATAAAGGAAAAATAATTTCTTAATTGACATTAATTCATGTAATGGTAAAAAAAAATCAAAACCGATGCAAAACTTGAGTCCTTTAATAGAATAAGGAAAACTTAAATGAAATAACAAACTGGGATTTGACATAGAAAATACAGAATCTTTGGTTGAAGTCAATCTACCTATTGTAATTCAGTATTTTTGCTATTGTGTTAACCCAATAAATTGCATTATGTTCTAGAGTTCTATCATTCATCAATTTTCTATCTTTCTATACTTACTTTTTCTGGTCACTCTTATCCATCATCATGAGTTTAACTACCACAATTTGCTGAATGGCATTTCTTCTGATTTTCTATGCCTTATTCCTAACTATTGAGTATCCTATAAGTAAGTGGAAGTAAAAATACCCAAAACTGATAGCATTGACTTTATATCAAGGCTTCCTCCTTCCATTTAATTTTGTAAATTGATGAGTGAGTAATTTTTCCCATTACTCAAGGAAAATATGTGGGAATCATCATAAATACCTTTTTATCTCACAAAGTATCAGCTTCTGCCCTGCTCCAGGCACAGGCTTCTACACGCCTGCCTTCCTAAAGCACTTGGCCTTAATCAATCCACACAAATCAGAGGAATTCATATATGCCAGTAACAGTAAAGCCAAAATTCAAATAAAAAAATGTAGTACCTTTTACAATAGTGTCAAAGAAAATTAAATATCTAGGAATATACTTAATGAAAGAGGTGAGAGACATATACAGGGAGAACTATGAAACACTAAGAAAAGAAACTGTAGAAGATGTAAACAGATGGAAAAATCTACTTTGCTCATGGATTGGTAGAATCAACATTGTTAAAATGTCCATATTACCTAAAGTGATCTACAGAATTAATTCAATCCCTATCAGAGTACCATCATCATTCTTTACAGATCTAGAAAAAATAATTCTACACTTTGTATGGAACCAGAGAAGAATTCGTATATCCAAAGCAATCTTAAGCAAAAAGAACAAACTGGGAGGTATCAGTCTACCAGACTTTAAGCTATACTACAAGGCTGTAGTAACTAAAACAGCATTGTACTGGCACAAGAACATAGATACAGACCTTTGGAACAGGACTGAGAATCTGGATATGAAACCATCTGCATATTGTCATCTAATCTTTGACAAAGCAGACAAAAATATACACTGGGGAAAAGAATCTCTTTTCAATAAATGGTGCTCGGAAAACTGGATAACTACATGTGGAAGATTTAAACTGGATCCCCACCTCTCACAAAAATCAATCGTGAGATGGATAACAGACTTAAACCTAAGGCATGAAACCTTAAGAATCTTAGAAGAAAATGTAGGGAAGACTCTTTCAGACCTTGGCCTAGGCAAAGAATTTATGAAGAAGACTCCCAAAGCAATCACAGCAGCAACAAAAATAAATAAATGGGACCTGATCAAATTAAAAAGCCTTTGCACAGCCAAGGAAACTATCATTAGAGCTAATAGACAGCCTACAGAATCGGAGAAAATATTTGCTCTCTACATATCCAATAAAGAGCTGATAAGAAGAATCTTATCTAGAACTCAAAAAAATCAACAAGAAAAAAATCAACCCCATCAATAAATGGGCAAAGGACAGGAATAGAAACTTTTCAAAAGAAGATAGAATAATGGCCAGCAAACATATAAAAAAATGCTCAACATCTCTAATCATTAGGGAAATGCAAATCAAAAACACAATGAGATATCGTATAACCCCAGTGAGATTGGCCTTTATCAAAAAAATCCCAAAGCAACAAATGCTGGCAAGGATGTGGAGAGATAGGAACACTCTTACACTGCTGGTGGGACTGCAAATTAGTGCAACCTCTTAATGAACTTAATGAACCTTCTCTTAATGTCATGTGTCTTCACGACTTTGCTCCCGCTGTTGTCTCTGTCAGGAAACCTGCTCCAGACCTTTTTTGCCTTTGAGATCATCCTCTCATATTCAGATAAAATATATGTGTGTGTGTGCCTGTGTGCATATACAACACACATGTGTGTATATAATATACACAACAGACCACTATCTTCTATTGGTCTGTGTCTCTAGAGATCCCTGACTAATACAGCAGGTGTATCTTTGCCTTCTCCAGCCCTCCTCCAAGCCAGTGGAAACCTGACATCCCAACTCCAGGGAGTTTGAGAGTGTTGAGTGGGATCCACTGGCATTTGCTTTCCTTGAAGTCACAAAAATCATGTCGTTGGTGGTTGAAGGATCAAAGAATGAAAAAGATAGACTTCAAATGAAGAATTTCTTTCAGCTTTCATGTATGCTTCACTATAGACATTGTCTTCAAGTTCTCTTTCTGCTGATATCTACATGGACTTTCGCCCTCTGAGTCAGCTTGTAGTGAGAAGGTAAGAAAAATACTGCCCGCCAGACCCAAGCAGCCGTTTTCTCTTCCCCAAACAGCTGTAGACACAGCAGGACTTGGATAATGAGGGCAGGAGAAGATTACTTTAGTGTAATGGCTAACTTTTCTTTTTTCAGTATACTAAGTGCTTTTCTCTACTGAGAAAGCATTACGGATAATTTTTCCCTAATCTATCAAGGGTTTTTATTTGCCTTGAGGAGTACTAGTACAGCAAAAGAAATACGAAGTCAGTCTTTTGTTTCTGAAACTCAGAGTGAGATTTGAGTCACTAGCCATGCAGACTTTGATGAATTTGTGAAAGCCAAGTATAGATGATTAAATCAGTTTTACGATAAATCATAGCTAGAGAGAGATTAGAAGACGACTTAAGAGGATCCCTGTTCTGTCTGGACCTGGGTGGCTGTGGGAAAAGAGAAGGGATGAGTTAGAAAGTACTGAGTGAGGCTTGTATATCCTGATGTCCTTTATCTGAGTGAAAATTGTGGAGAAGGCAGGAATGTTTAATAAATTGGTGTCTAGACAGGTGAGTTAAAGACTATACTCCTGACTCCCCAGTTCCTAAGTTTGGCTGCAGGGCATCCGAAATTCCTCTGTGCAGGACTGGAGTCAAGAAGAGAAGGTTATGAGGACCCTAGGATGAAAGAACTGGCTAAGATCTGTGGTTCCAGTGGGGAGTGATGGCATAGCCCCACGAAGCCTAAATGAGCACAGCTACATTTCAGCGGATGCCAGGCTGAGACAGACCAGACCAGACGATGCTTGGATCTGAGGTTCTTTTTACTCTGTAAGGCCATATAAGATTTTTGTGTGTTCAAACATCAAACTACATAAAACTGAGATGAAGGGACAGAAAACAGTACAATATACCAAGATGAATCATCTTTAAAAACGCAATTAAAAATGATCAGTTAAAATTACCTCCTTCCCAGTGGGAGGGGATTCATGAGAAATATTAAATAGAAAATAAAAAGTTAATACTTTGTTAACTCTACTGAGTTGTGTTTAAACTCTTGAGCCTGCTACAGTCATAAAAACATTTGCAATTTCAAATAGTAACACCTTCACTCCTCTGTCTATGAAAATTAATTGGCAAAGGTTTTCATTTACCGTGATCTCATATTTTTCAGGTCAGATCTGCAGTCTTTCCATGAGTTTGGAGGGAAAATATTTTTCCTCTGTTTCTGCCTACTCCTCTTTCTAATTCTTTCACTATATCATTCCTGGCCTCTACAACCACTTGGGGTGTGGAATGAACTGAATATATTTTGATTAGTATTGTCACTAAAGAGTCTCTTGTCATTGTTGGAAAGCCACAGAAAAAGCCCAAACCAGAAATGCATTCTCAGATATCAAGCATAAAGGATGTTTTATGCTAGAATGGGTTCCAGTGACCTGGATTTCAGCCACTCAAAAAAGAATCTGTTACAGTCTGAATTTTTTGTGTTTCCCCAAAACCCATGTGTTGAAATCTGATCCTCAGGGTGATGGTATCAAGAGGTGGGGCCTTTGGGAGGCTCCACCCTCATGAATGGGATTAGTGCCCTTATAAAAGAAGCCCAAATGAGCTTGTTTGTCCTTCCACCATGTGAGGACACAGTGTGAAGCTCCCATCTAAGAGGAGTGGACTCCTACCAGGCGTCAAATTTGATGGCACCTTGATTTTGAACTTCCTAGCTTTGAGTGAGAAAGAAATATTTGTTGTTTATAAGCCACCCAGTTTATGGAATTTTTTAGAGCAGTCCAAATGGACTAAGACAGAGTCTAACAATAAAGAAAAGGTCACCAGGGCAAGGCATATTTAGGCGCTAGAATCCTTTCTGTGGTGGTCATTCGTACCTGAAATGAGGAGAGCATGAATTAGTAGGCTAACAACAATCTCTCGGGTGAGATTCATGCTGGTTAAGAAACTGGAGGAACAGTATGGGATGGGAGAGAGAGACGGAGCGACAGCAGCAAATATGCAAAAGGTTAAAGAACAGAAAAACAAATGGTAGAGGTCAGTGAGCCAAACGGTGATAAAAATCAACAAGGAGGAAGCCCAGAAAGTGATTACTCAAACAAGAGCACTTTTCAGTGAACAAGTTGCTATATCGTGGGGACAGAAAAGGGCATGGGACCAAGAAAGAAGGGAGTGAAGATCAAAACTAGCAGAGCAAACAGAGTCAAATTTAAAATATAAAAATTATTTTCACAGTCCCATCCTCAGAGAGTAGCCTAGACCTCTCTCTCATCGCCCATCCTGCCCAGGGTCCTGGCCAAGTGCACTGACTGTGGCGTCCTCACAGCTTAAGCTGCTGGCTCGTGAGACAGATTCTCCCCATTGAATGACGTAAGCTACGAGACATGGGGGTAATGACATCAACGTCAGATGGCCAGGTGTGAAAGACAGAAGCGGAAGACAAAGAGACCTTGGCGGGGAGGGTGTGCGGCCTCTTCCTGAACTCCATTTTGTCTGGTACCAGGCATGCTTTGTTTCATATATTTGGATTCCGTAAGGTTTCTGATAATGGGGACTGATCCATATTTTAAGCAAACACTCGAGGTAATTTCTGCATATTTAAGTTTGAAACTGATGCTTTTTGAGTAAGCCCAGGAGGGTTTCCTGCTCTTCTCAAGCAGAGGAGAGAACCAAGGGCTGCAGAGAGCCTTCTCACGGGACCAGAGTCTCCTTTTGCTTGTTCTCATTCAACAAACATTCATCCATCGTGTCACTCATCACGTGCAGGACCCTCTGCCCAGCCAAGTGCGGGCCGCAGGCTGATGGGTGGTGATTGGGAAAGCTCCTGGAATGTGTAAGAGTCTGAAGCTTATTTGGAGTTGTTTATATTCCTTCTACCACCTCCAGGTCACCACATTGCCACGACTGGACCAAATTAATTTCTTTCCTGTTTCCAGAAATATCTTCAGTTATTAATTAAACACCTTTAAGAGAGTTGAGGGACTCATGGTAGAAATGAATGAATCACGTAACTGGAAAGTATTTATAGAGGTAGAGTTTCGATTTTCTGGAGAGGGCAATGTCAAGTATCTGGAAGTGAGAGCCATTATAATGTTCGTTTTGCAGGCCACTGGGCTGTATGAAAACATCAGTGTCCTGGTGAGTCGGGAGGAGACATAGGAATCAGCAGACAATACTGACGTAACATTCCATATGATTTTGGAGAGAGCTGGTTAAAGCACCTCATGCAGCTAATTTAACAGCCAGATCCCCTCCGGACTCTTCAGACACCTCCTTCTGGAGTGGGTAGGTTAATGCTGGGGAGAAAGAATGAGCTGGCCGCCTCACTCCCTCTCCCATCCCAGCCCGAGATGGAATTCTCTGGGAGCATGAAGGAGGTGGGAGTTTACTGGAATCTTTTCTGCTGTTCTCAGCCCAGCACCAACTGTTGTAAGGAATGGAATAAAAATGCCATAGGGAAAGTAGCTGAGAGAAATTTACTCTTTTACCCTTGAGACCTAATGGGAATTCAAGCAATATGCATTTTATTTTATTTTTCTTAATGGTCAAAGCCCTTGGCTGCATATTGTAAATATCTATCATGGATCAAAGCAATCTTCGCGAACAATATTTCTTTCGGCTTTGCTAGTTGCTAAAGCTGCACGAAATGTTCGTTTTAAATGCCATCTTCTCTATGAACAAAAGATCGTTTGCTGCTAAGTAACATCTATAGGATTTCATTTTCCTCATTGTATATAAGGATGGATTATAGAAATTCAATTATATAAAGTTTTATATTGCTCTTTTGTCTATGATTTTAAATGCTTGAGTTATAAAATTATCTATTATTTCTACAATTCATATACTATTTTTTCCATCCAGGGATTGATTATACGTTTCAATTCCCAATGATTATTTCTCTTACTGTTTTCATTAGGCTTTCCTACAAATTGAAGGGGAGAAGGAATTAGTAAGGTAGAAGACAAGAGAGAATTAAAAAGCAAATCTCCTATGTTTCTTTTCAATTAATATGACATCGATGGATGCAGTAAAGGTTTTGAGACCAGGCATGAGAGGTTGAGCTGCACTGGAGTACACAAAGCTGCAGTAAGGAAAACTTGCAAAGTTAAAATGATGCCTTCAGAAGGCATGGAGCATCCTGGGGAAATGCACAGATGAGCCAGAGGGCTTGGGCCCAGCTCGCATGCCTTGGAAAAGTCACCTGACCTCCAAGTCTGTGGCCGCTCACCTCTAAAACTATTTGCCTTACACACCTTAGAAGATTGCTGTGAGCATCAAAATATGAATGCATTTTGAATGCATTTGTCAAGCACTACTAAGTGATATTATTAGTGTGATTATGAGAGATGGTTTCACAAGAGCATTACACCACCTAACTGGCGAGCTAAAACATCCTCCTTCACAAATATTTTCTTGCTGTGCTTTTGAATATCACCAGCCTCTGCTACATCCCCCGATGACGGTACATTTTCTATGTTTAGAGATGGCGTTTCCTGTTCTCAAACTGTGACCCACAATGCCTCTGACAGGCCCAATCACACCCTAGTGTGTGTTCTATCAAACTACCAATTGTCCC
>NW_012151396.1:2087471-2091059 GCF_000956105.1 Propithecus coquereli | reverse complement strand
GTGGCTATTTTCTCTATTTTTTGTTCTCATTAATAAATGTATAAAATACATACTTTAAGTAAATTCATAATAATGCTTCTATTGCATTTAAAAAATTCCTTCAAAGGGAGAAAGCTTAAGAAAGAACTAACATAATTAGCATTTTTTGATGGATGGCTAGTGTCAGGACACAGAGATGAAAGTGCTTATTGCAGTAAAGGAAGGCACCTGAACGTGTTCTGCAAACAACAGCACAACGTGATTGAAGAAAATAAATTAAGCTTATTTTTTTGTTTTATACAGCCAAAGCATCATTGTTTCTACTTTTATGATTTATATTGTCTTAAGCATATTTTCATTGAAAACTTATTTCCTTTTAAAGTTTTGGTCAGATCTACAGCTAGTTACCTTGGAACTTCTGCTGAGTACTTCATGAAGCACCTGCCACTTGGAGAGGAGGTAAGCCCAAATAAAAACTTCTCACTCTTCAAGTAAATATTTGACTTAGGCTACACACAGCTTCAAATAATTAAGCAAATACTTCCTGAGTGCCTAGTATGTGCCAGGAATACATATGCTTGTTGGAGAAAAGAACTTTTAGACAAGGACTTGAGGTATATTTTCTACAACATTTACGGAAATGAACTCCTGAAAATAACTCAGGAGGGAACTTTTAAATCTAGATATTTGTATAATATCACAGGTACATGGGGCTGGGTTCTTCTTTTTTTTAAGTCCTGAAGAAGGCAAGCTTTGAAATTTATATGCACTCTTTTTGCTAGTGAACACAAACAACATTAATAATAAAAATGATGGCCAAGTAATAGATGGGAATTTTCCTTATCACATGTGAGAGAAGACCATTGTAGGAAAATGGGAAAAGCAATGAAAAAGCCCTGAGGTACCTTCTGATCTTGCCAAGCGGATCACCCCACTTCTCTCTCCCCCACTTTGGGTGTCGCCAGCCACTTCTCTGATAATTCACGATGCTCTCTCCAAGACAGTCCATCCATGGGTGAGCCTCTACCTGCAACTTTTGATCCTCTCCTTGAGAGCAAGAAAGAGGCGTAGATCTCAATCTGCTACACATGATCGGATTGCTCTCCCACAAAAACAGCGAGGTGAATTGGTGGAAATTCAGCGTGGGACACCCAAATCAGGAAAAAGAATAAGGTGAACGGGAGATAGGAACGCAAAACCTGGAGAGTGCGGGACAGACAACAGAGAGTGGAGCGTGAGACGGCTGCGCCCGCCTGGCCGGTAAGTGCACTGGGATAAGACCCTCAAGAGACAGTCTAGCTTCCCCACTGGCTAACAAGCCCACCAACAGTCAGAGACCTGCGTGAAGTGGAGGTAGAATTGTGGCAGGAAACGTGGGGCTCGGCGGAGAGGGGACACAAGCAGGGAGCATCTTGAACTCTCCAGAGCTCCGTGTCAGGACTGCACTGGACAGGGGAGGAGCTGGTCTGGGCTACCTCCAGACGCAGTTAGGAGTCAGGAAGCTGGTCTCTGGCACCCAGTGGGTCCTGAACAAGGAGGTGATTACTGAGTAGAGGACTCTAACCTGGAAACTGCCGCTGGCGATTAGGACTGTTCAGGGTGAGCCAGTAAGAGTGAGAGCTATTGCTGGACTGGCGTGAGATTGGGGGAGGGAGACATAAAGGAGACGGTGGGGCACCCTGATGACTTGACTCCCCGATCAGGTACCTGCCAGCCCCTGAGTGGCTCCCTCTAGAGCTAGCGCCCTGGGGGCGGGCGAACGCCAATTTGGGGCCCACAACAGGTTGCAGTACGGTGCAGAGCGGCTCCCTTTCCCCAGCCCGGGAACTCTCGCAACGAGCTCTGCCCTTGCAGGACCTAAAGTCAACTACCCAGGCCCGTTTCTTTGAGCGGTGAATTCTGAGTGCTTCCTCAGTTGTGAGAGGCAAACGCCTGCGGAAACTGAAGGCGCTGGGGCGTTGGGCAGTCTGGGGCAGTGCCCCCTTTCCCTGGCCAGCGTCTTTTGCGTGGCGAGAGGTGGGCTCCACCTCTGATCTTGCAGCAGCGAGACATAAAGAGCCACTTCCCCTCTGCGACGAGCACCAGTCCCTGGGGCTTTGGCACTGACCAATAGCTGACAGCCTAGTGACTTTCCTCGCCAGACCGATTTAGGTCATCTGGTACGATTGCATTTCCACCTCCGGTCAGCTACCAACAGTGAAACCCATGGTGAGGGAACCAAAACCCTGGCAAGAGACCAAAACAAGTTCCCCAAGTAATCCCTCCTATCAAGAGAACCCTGAACAACACACTAGTGGCTCCCTGTAGCGGCAGATCAAGAGAAAATACACAGGACGTGTTACTTTCTAATCCAAAACTGAAAGAAAAGTAACAGCGGATCCAGAGGGGAAGGACCCAGTGAAAGATTTCTGGAAGTATGAAAAATCAAATGGAAAGCACACCCCCAAAGAGGAACACCAGCTCTCTAGCAATGAACACTAACCAAGTCCAGAACACTAAAATGACAGAAGAATAATTCCAAACATGGATTGTAAGTAAGCTCAATGATATGCAAGGAAAGATGGATAACCACCACAAGGAAACCACAAAAAAAATCCAGGACTTGGAAGAAAAATTCACTAAAGAAACTGAAATATTAAAGAAAAATCAAACCGAACTCCTGGAAATAAAGGACTTATTCAGGGAACTTCAAAACACTGTGGAAAAGCCTCAAGAACAAGGTAGATCAAACAGAAGAAAGAATTTCAGAGATTGAAGACAGCTCCTTCCAAATGAATAAGTCAGTCACAGAGATAGAACAGAAAATAAAGACAAAAGAAACAAGCCTACAAGAAATGTGGGATTATGTGAAAAAACCAAACCTGTGCGTGATCGGGGTTCTGGAAGGTGAAGAAGACAACACGCAAGGACTGGATAGCTTATTTGAAGATTTAATAGAGGAGAATTTCCCAGGCCTTGCTAAAAATCTAGATATACAGATAGAAGAAGCGCAACGGACCCCAGGAAGATTCAATGCAAATAGAAAGACACCATGTCATGCAGTCATCAGACTGACTAAAATATCGACTAAGGAGGCCCTACTACGAGCTGTCAGGCGAAAGAAACAAGTAACATACAAAGGAAAGCCTATCAGAATAACTTCACACTTCTCAACTGAAACCCTACAAGCAAGAAGAGACTGGGGCCCCATTCTTACTCTTCTGAAACAGAATAATGCCTAGCCTAGAATTTTGTACCCTGCAAAACTAAGTTTTATATATGAAGGAGAAATAAAGACATTCTCAGATAAACAAAGTCTGTGGGAATTCACCAAGACAAGACCAGCTCTCCAAGAAGTACTCAAAGCTGAATTACACAAGGACCAGTACAATAAACATTCACGAATGTAAAACCACTCAAAAGCTAAAGGTCAAAGGCTAGATTCCACAATGGCTCAAGACAGAAAACAAAGCAACAAAAAGCCACTCAACAGTTTGATCAGCAATTTACCCCACTTATCAGTTCTTTCAATACATGTGAATGGCTTGAACTCACCTCTCAAGAGACATAGGTTGGCCGAATGGATAAAAAAATACAAGCCAAGTATCTGCTGTCTTCAGGAAACACATC
>NW_012151396.1:2086348-2087421 GCF_000956105.1 Propithecus coquereli | reverse complement strand
AAAAAAAAAGTTTGGATTCAGTCTCCATAGACAGGTATGTTTTATCAGGATCCTGTGCTGTCATTTTAGATTTTCGTGATGAATATTTGTTATTAATATTTTAAATTAACATAAATGTGCTTGAATTTAACTTTAGAGATATGAAGCATTTTTCTGTTAATATAAAGGCATGCCAAAAAAAGTAATCTATTATTTACAATTTAAATTTTCTAGTTGAAAAAAAAAGTTTGGATTCAGTCTCCATAGACAGGGGTTTCTATTCTGGGTTGTGCTAATAATGACTTATGTGACCTTGGACATATTAGTTGCTCCCTGTTTGTACCCTGGTATCTATTCTCTATCCTTCCTTGTCCTGTCTCTCTGGCATGGTGCCCAGGAAAGCTGACTTCTACAAGTCTCTCTGAGACAGGTACCAAAGAAATGGGCATCTGGGGGAGACGACATAGTAGATGTCTCTAAAACTTGGTCATTAATGTCCTCCTAGTTTTAGATCAAAGGAAAGAAGTGCCCAGGCAGAAATAGTAGGCTTATATTCACTGCTGGTGTCTTACTCACTAAGAGGCTTGCTAGGTTGTTTGAAGGCCCTCATTTCAAGATAAGAATAATAACTTACTTGGATAATACCTTCTTTTATAAATATGAACCAGAAGTTCAAAGGTGTAAACGTGAACAGTATTAGCATCATTTTCTTCCCTGAAGAACATATTAAGAGTATCAAAGCTCTTCAACAGTGATCAAAAGTGACACATAGACCCAAACATATGATTTCATTTTATAATATGGAATCAAATTAAGATCTCCATTGAAAAGAGATTTGAAATAACTCTGTATCTTTGTTGAGGGAGGTTTCAATTTTCCGAGTTACCATAATATTTCAAATCCATACACACTCTTGAACTGACGGTTCGCAGTCTAAGACTTCTCTTATCAGTTAAGCCTCTTCGTTTAAGGACAGATCAAACAGGTTTTATGCAGTGTATTTATAGTTTGTATTACAGAGAATAAACTTTCAATGATCCTTTAGCTTCATTCTACTTAAGAAGATAGCACTGTTTACATTATGTTTATATATA
>NW_012151396.1:2080578-2081688 GCF_000956105.1 Propithecus coquereli | reverse complement strand
AAAAAAAAGTCAATTCCTGATTATAAGTAACCAGGGGAAGACATTTTTGTCAATTCTGCAGAAAGTCTGTTATCTAAAGCAATTTTGAACAGCTATAGGCATAGTTTGAGAATTTTCTTTAAACAGCAATAAGGGAAACAAAGTAGGGACATTTTAAGGCAGATCAGCGTAGGAACAGGACAGTATGGACACAGTATATAATCAGCAGAGCCTGTACAAATAATTACATAAAACAAGGTAAAATCCTAGCTATTTCAGATCAAGATTTTCACTATTTCCAAAGTGAAGAGGAAAATAGAAATATCCGTATTAGAACATTGTTGCAATATATTTATAGCTGATCATTTACAATTATACTTAATGTAGTAGTTACATATTAAATTGCCTCACAGTGGTCAATGTATAGTGACATTCTCAGATAAATTTTTCCTATTAACTCTTCAAAGTATAGCATTAGGGAATAATATGGATTAAATGAGTCTCAAATTTTAATTTCCTCAATAATCTAGTAGGTAGAAAAGAATACTTTCTTAACGAGGCACAGTTTTATCTGGGAGAATTCTATGTCACACTTGACCTCCCCAGGAGAGACAGCTCAGCATCTTAGCCTGCTTAGCATGGTTGGAGGAAATATAAATGAATCCATTTGAATAGATTTTGACACTTGGCTGCAGAAATAATGTTGCTAAAGCATTCCTTTTTCTTCTGATGGTTTTGTTTTCCAGCTCTCTGCTGAATGAACCACTTTCTGCCAATTGTCTTAACACAGGAGTAATAGAATGAAGGCCACCATAGTAGCCTCAAAAATCACCAAGTGCACCAGTAGAATGGGTTCACAGCAGAAATAGGAGAGCAAATAGAAAGTCAGTGGGGACTTTCAATGACAACAGGACTGATTCAGATCCTGCTTGTTTCAAATACAAACCCTTTACAGAGTAATGGAGCATGAGTCAGTCGCACGTAACTTTAAAGAGAGTCCTTTATTTCAAAGACTGTAAGGTTGGAAGAGATCATTCATCCGCAAAGCCAAATGTCGAAAGCTGTGCATTTTGAATCCCCATCAGGCCTGTGGTTAACATTGCACTTGACTAACATTGCACTTGACAGTTC
>NW_012151396.1:2077973-2080528 GCF_000956105.1 Propithecus coquereli | reverse complement strand
GGGGGGAGGGGTGGCAAGGGCATCATATGTAACCTAATCATCTGTTCCCCCGTAATATGCTGAAATAAAAAAAAAAATAAAATAAAAATCAAACTGGCACAGCTATACTTCACCCTAACTTAGGTTATTGCAGCCTGCAGTCATGTAAATGTGTTACTTGTCTTGGATGAATTAAACCCGTAGTATATTCAACCAAAAAAAAATAATAATAAAAATGATAGGAAAGCCAAGGTTGAACCTACAAATACATTTTTTGGGCAGGCTGTATAGAACAAAAGAAAAATTTCCATCCATTCTCGTATTTAGTCCTTTATATAGGCATCCACATGCTTCACCTCTTTAGGTTTTAAAGTATCTACATTTGATTAAAATAGTCACTTTCAAATTGCCTTACAGATAATATTTTAAAGTTTGGTTTTGATTTTAAGAAATAGTTTTTAAGGAAACAAAGTCATACAATCACCATGCTAACCTTATTGCAAAAACCAGACTCCAAGAACCATAAAATTTTGTGACTATTTGATGAGACAAATGGATTGATTAAATATATGTCCATGTAAATTATGGCAAAAAATTAGACAAAAGACTTTCAACTATATCAATTCAGATCTGAATATCCCTTAGGAAATCAATCAATTTTGATATTCTGTGCCAATGGTAACTTAAACTTAAATGATCTGCATTTTGGATTAAGATTTTCTATTTATCACCTGAGCAAGTCTTTGAAAATTTCTTCATTGGCTTAGGCAAGCACATTTAAATTTAGAATTAGCATATAGGATCAGGAGGGGAATGCAAACATCAGTGCAAACACGCCATTTCCCTGATGAGCACCACGTACCATAATCTTATTACCTAGCAAATTTTCCTTTCAGTTCAGAAATTGGGAGGTAAAGATAATGAGTTCAAAGTCGGCCTTCATATCATCAATGCAAGTCTTGTGTTGGTTAAATCCTGGCTCCAAGCTTAATCTTTAAAGCAGGCTTTGTTGGTGAGAATTAATGCTATTGTAAACCAGTCCTCAACCACGTGGAGCCCAGGACTTTTAAGTATAGATTACATTTTGCTTTCAACAATTTTAGCTATATTCTTTGCATTTCTAAGTTCATAGAATTATTAAGATCTAGCATTTATTAAACCATGATATTGTACTCCCAATGTCTTCAATTTCATTTAGATTTTGAGCAAAGATTCCAATTTTCCTTTTTGTAAGAAGCTAGTATATTCATGTATCAATTAGGAGGGTTTTCCTCTTTCTCTCATCCAGGTCAATGCTGTCTATAGTCCCATTAAAAAATCAGGGTCCTATTATACGAGAGGACCCGCAGATTGGAGATGAAGTCGGTGTTCATAGTGAATATTACTGTGCTTATTTGAGTGTAGAATTCATGAAGAGGCAAGTTCTCCTCCATTTATGAGAGGTAACGCTATGAACACAATAGAAAGTGGTTACTCACTCTTTGATGGGCATGACTTAAAATATCCTTCCCTTTTTAAGCTAAATAGCAGCTTCATCATAATAGTAGAGAAACAATTTCTCTGACAATTTTATTACCTTGTTATTTCCAACCATCGCCTCATAATTCCTTTCTTGATAAAATGTGCTCTATTGTTATTTTCAACTCACATAAGAGTTTACTGGTTTCTGAGTAGAGGATTAAATAACTCAGTGCTACTTCTTGCATGGAAACTGCATGCTGCCCTCAGCTTCCTGTCAAGTGCTGTGCTCTCGCCCGGCTCTTCTCTTCCGCTCGCTCACAGTCGCTTTGCCTCCTCAGGGAATTTTAAATGACAGAAAAGGCAAATCCACCCCTCAGTGTCTCCAAGACTCAGTGTGGACCCCACAGATTCCCGTGTCCTTGTCCCCAGTAGCTACCGTGATATGGAGTTCTGCCACATAAGGTTGGACAAGGCAACTTTCTACTGATTTTAAAAGCATCAAAAGTTACACATCAAAAGTTACACTTCCTAAAGGGATATACTTAGAAAACACATTACTCTATTAACCATATTCTTTATTTTCTGTATTCTGATTCTTTGACATCTAGTGCCTTGCTGACACTGAACAGACGGCTCCTACCAGGGTTACACGATTCCTAGAGATAGCAAACAGCTCACCCAAAGGTGTGCTTTTAAGATGCAAACCAACCAATCCGGGGCCCACACCCCCAACCACCTCCTTTATTGGGCTCTTAAACTCTGGGGCACTATCTATCCACCTGCCCTAATCGCTCCAGGGCCAGGAATCAGACAACTAGGAACGGCCTCCATGCCCCAGAGCCTGCTGAAATTATTCAGACTAAACAATCCTAAACCTGTTTAGCTCAGCTCACCAGTTCCACAACAAAGGCTCTTGCCCAATTTCCCTCTCTCTGCCCAGTACGTCCTTGTGTGGCCCCCGTTGCCACGGCATGCACCTCCTCTTGGGAACTATAACAAGCCCTATTTTCAATGAAAATAATCTCCTGATCTATTGACCTCATCATACCTAAATAATAATAAAACTTATTAAAACAATTACCCATGTTCTCTAAGTAAATTTACATTTATTTATA
>NW_012151396.1:2074419-2075888 GCF_000956105.1 Propithecus coquereli | reverse complement strand
ATCACTTCATTACATGACCTTAATGTCAGAAATGTATAATGCAATAGTGTCAAATTTAGTCAGATATAAAGGCTTTTTCATTCTATTGATTCTTCATAGGTAATGAGTTTCCCATATTATATTTATTACATAAAGTAACACATAAAAATAAATATACAAAATAAGTTCCTGTGGCATGATTTAAGTGTACATATATTATTTGTACCAAAACTTTCTTGATTTATCTATTCTTGGAGTCATTCTGTGAGCCAATGAAAGCATAATTCAACTTACCTAAATTCTTTATACATAGACAAATACAGTCATCACATTTTGGAGAATGTCACTGCATGAATTAAATATTTATCATATAAAAAAGTTGCAAAATCAAGGTGAATTGCTCTGCAAAATCTCCTTCTAAGCTCTTTTTACTCAACTACTGTGGTGTATTGGTATTTATAAACATCTATTTGCAACATCTATTTTACTTACTATTTAATCTTCTGACCAGATGTATTGCTAAAAATATTCATTTTTAAGGATTACTCATTTATAAGCAACATTAATGAGCCATAATTTCTGTCCTACATTTATTTGCCATATTCCCTGTCAACCATTTTTGAGCATATTGGTGGGTGAGCCAACCAACAAAAAGGGTGAAATTATCAAAAGATTTTTACTAAATACCAAGTTTTCCCACCAATAGAAAGAATCGAGTGGCGCAGATGAAGCAGGCGGAGGTCTGCGATGTCCGAGGCAGCTCCCTGGGACCTTGCTTCCGGCTTTGGATGTGCACTATCTGACTTAGATTACATGAGGTCCCTAAGTGACCCACGTGACCAATACACCCAACAAGAAGTGTCTGAGTTAGGACATATTTTTATTCTATACCCCAAATGTTTAGTTTAAGAGGCATTCTCCAGGGATCTCTGCCCCTTAAGTCCATAAATTGTAGGTTTGTTTACCATAGGTAATCCTAAACTAGGAGCATCCTGCTAAGAGCATGCCATAGATAGGGAATCTCTTCCTAGCAAATATCATTGGTCTGTTTACCAGAGGGTCACTCACCAGCATGTTTACAAGGAGATTAGACCGGATCACCTTCTGTCCCTTTAGAGGTCTCTTTAGAGGTACTCAAGAGAGAAATGAATCACAGATCAGGTGCTTAAATTCCTCTACCATAGTGGGATATTTTATTGAGTCCATAACTTATTTGTTTCACTTTGCTGTGGGTACTGAGGAGGTTAGGGCTAAGATTGGGGTTTTAATTCTTATGTGATCCAGGCATCACCATGTGTCACGGTGATATACCGTAACACCAATGCAGACCTACCACCTTGGGAGTGAGTTTTACTGATTCCGTTTGAAAAGGAGGTGGTGTAAAAGCGTATGAGATGGTTATACAAATCCAGCACCCCTATGGGTGAGATAATTAAACAGATACAAGAGTGAGCAGGTACAGATGCAAGTTTTGTGAGGCTCAAGGCTTA
>NW_012151396.1:2062078-2063140 GCF_000956105.1 Propithecus coquereli | reverse complement strand
GCTTACTTGAATTTTGTCACGCAGGTGTTTGAACTCATCTTGATTTCTGCTTACAATATTTATGAGGTAATATGAAGTGAAAATGCCGTATCAGCAGTTTAGAAAGTAGTTTTGTCTTTCACAGGATAAAATTGTACATAATCATGAATTCTATGACTTTCTCTGCAGATCTAGTATCTTTCGTGATTTTTTTGAGAAAATAAGCTTGCATGGCAAATTGGTTGTTCTTTACTCTTAAAATGCAAAGTTATGATCGTTGTGATAAAACAGCAATTGCTCTGAGCTAATGCAAGACTATGAATTCATGTACCAAGGCCATGCCCTGCTGAGGACGATTCCACTGACAGCTGCCTGGTCCTTATTCTCCTTTGTCCTTGCAGTGGGTATGTGCTCCCTGAGACTTACGGCATATCATTATACCATACTGAAGTACATTCCTCCAGAATAAATGATCTAGACCCATTCCTACTATTCATTGCTATAATTTAGTGATACACTGGAGTTTAACAGTGGGTCTGAAAAAGTCTGTCAGTGAGAAAAGAGTATTTTGGCATACCCAATTGTATTATTTTTCAGTGCACATAAGAATATAAATGAATGGCTAAATTTTATATCAAATGGTATGCCTTGTGCAATGAGCTAATAAAATAAAACCTGGAAAGTATAGGTCTTTGGTTTGCTAGGATAACTGGCCATGCCTCACCACCAATCTGTCCTCTAAATTGTCCCCAGTCTCATCACCAGTAGCACTACCATTTTAGACCCAGTGACCACAATGTCTCACTTATTTCTCTGGATCAAGCATGGACAACACCTTGTGGCCTTTGCTCGCTTTAACGAGAGCGAGATTATATGGAATTTACAAGACAGATGCACAAAATTATGGTTACTATCTCAATCATTAAAAAGCAAAGAATACCCAAAATTCAGAGAAGGAAAAAAACCCCAAATGTACTGTGTACAAAAGGAAAAATCTTCAATCTCAAAGAAACAAAGAAAAGAGAAAAGGGAAAAAAATAAGGAGATACCAGATTTCTCTCTCAATATAGAAAGATCATGTGG
>NW_012151396.1:2059035-2062028 GCF_000956105.1 Propithecus coquereli | reverse complement strand
TTTATCTAGAAGTTATTCAACACCAAGAAAAAAATAATCTTGTAAAGACAAAAGCAATTATAATTATTTTTCTTCTTTTAGATTTTTGTTGTGGAAGTTTTAACATTGAAAGCAGATGACTAAGTACACATGTATCAACTTTTTTTTTAAATAGAAAACTCTTGCAATAAAAAATGTAAAAAATTAATATTTGTATCGAGGGTAAGTTAATTCATTTGACTAATGGAAGATGAAATATTTTCATTTGTAAGGGATTTTGACAAGACTAGGCTATTTAACTAAAAATAATAATTTCAGCACTTCATTCCTACTGCTCATTGGTAAAGTTTCAGCCTCACAGATTGAGAAGCTAATGCATGTGGTTATCACCGCCATTAAAATAAATGAACCCAGAGTCAAACGATTGATCTTCTTGAGGGGCACATTAACTTGCTTTGAAAAGTGCTCTTAAGGAAGGTTTCACCAAGTGGTCTAAGCAGCTGTGACCCAACAGTGATACATGCATTGCCTCCGCAGGTGATCCCTTCCCCAGAGAGAACCCCTTCTGTGTGTTCATATCCGGCACACTGGTTAAAATACAGACTCTGTTTTGTAATTACACTCTGCAGCTCAAGCTACAAAATCATGCTCTGTTGTTTTAGCTTCTTCATGGAAGAATGTTGATTTCTTCAAAAGAAGGGATCCTATTTGGTTCCCTCATTGCCCTGTGCTGTGCATGTAAAAATCAGCGTGTGCTGAATTTAATCATCTCTCACATTTGTGTTACCTCTGATGGCCTTCGAAGTCCTTGTTTCAAAGCGCATTGTTTAATCTGATCCTCATATCAGCACTGAAGGTGGACATAGAATATATTTTTATCAAGTTCTTGTGGACGAGAAAATGAAGCCTCAGAAAGGTTAATAGAGTGTAACTGAGGGCACGTGGGAAGTGCTGTCTGATTCAGTCTCCCACATTGTTTCGTACCATGATTGCTCAGACAATAATGACCTAGGTACACAGTTTATTTTAAATTATTAATCTCGTTAAAGGATTCATTATTAAAATAGCTTCCACAAAGTCACCAGCTAGACATATCTAAAATTTAAATCTATGTTTACTTGCCTGCATTAAAAGCAACTCCCTGCTGCCTATAAGATAAAGTCCAAGTTTTTTTGGCATGATCTACAAAGCACTCCTGATTCGGAGTCTTATCTGCCTTTCTAACAAACTCTCTGCCCACTTTCTGCTGCTTACTCTAACCTCCAGCGGCAGAAAACCACTAATAAGGAGCATCTATGCTCTGCCCGTGTGGCCGAGCCCTGGGGCAGTCTCCGACACTGCCACCCCCAGCCCAGCCTCCCACTGCACCTGGGATAATTCCAACTCATTTCCTATGATTCTCTTTGCTGACCGTCTCCTTCAGTGAACCTTTCCTACGTCCCTAACATTGGATTTGGTGCCCTTTTGCTAGACAGTGCTGCTCTCTCCAAATGTCTCATGCTCCCCTGTGTCTCCTCACATCCAGTGCAGTCTGGGAGTCGTATGACTAGTTCCCGACAAAGAGCTGAACAGAAGGGACTTGTGCTTAAGCCAAAGCGCTTATTTTTTGATGCAAGTGTTGTACTGATGGCCCAGGATAGTTGCCCAGAATCAAAGTGGACTAGCTTGAGTGAGGAATAAATTCCTGTGGCATTAAACCACTGAGATTTTGTTATTTAAGGATAAGTCTGTTTGATCCTAAGAGTGCTACTGTAATAAATAAATATATATAGCCCTGAAATGAGTGAACTGAAACAGTGGCTGGGCCAGGGATAAAGGAAAGTGGTACGAAAGCTGGAAAAGTGATATTATGCAGTGGTGAGACATTCGGTGACACTCTTGCCTCTTTGTAAAACTTGGGTTAACTTGGTAGGTCAACTGCGGGTCGCATGAGCTTCTAGATTGTAGGGACAAATAAATAAATAAAAATAAGTGGCTTAATTCTCCCAGTTGAGAATGGGGAGGGAAGAAGATTGCTTTTCCCTCCATTTTTCTTAGGGCATTTACTTTTGAAAACTTGTAAGTATTTTTCCTCTCTTTGAAATGTGGATAATTCTTTTGAAAACTAGATAGACCTTTTGTCAGCTTTAAGATCCTGAAATACCTTTCTCAAGGATCCATGGACCATCTCTTTGACACGTAACCCTGAAGGGAGGTAGCAGCCCTTGGTTTCTGAGGGAGGGTGGGTGCCTAACTTCAAGGGCTACCTGGCTCCAAGTTGCAAAATTCTCTCTTGGCACAAAGATATGAGAAGTTTGTTTTTCCTCTGCGTAAAGCCAATTAGCTAACACAGATGGTCACCCCAATTACCAGGATGAGCCATGTGTGACAAATGGTGCTGTCAAGTTCTCTTACTTGAGACCGGTTATTGTTTATCTTGGAAACATGTATGTAATGGGCTGTATCTGCTTGGCTACATCCAAGGGTGAGATTTTTCCTTCTGTCTTTGCAATCTCTTAGCAGATTGCCTGCAGGGCACATCACATTCTGGTTTAATAGCATTCAATAGTAAGTGTTTTCTTTCCTTCCTACCTTTATAGAGAGAATTTCTGGGTTGGGAGAAGATTTTGTTTTTCATTTCATTTCCCCAACAACATCTAGGGGGAGAGAGTATATAACAAAACATTAATGGTGTGTGTTAACTGGCAAGGTACTACAAAGAAAGAGGCTCTCAAGGAAGAAATTGAGAATTTGTAAGCAAAAAATGAAAGGGATTTGAAAAATTCAAAACCTTGCAAAATTGGAAGAGATAACTAGGTTGAGACACCAAAGAGCAGGGGGTAAAATTAAGGAAGTCTTTAAAAGTGACAAAAGCAAGTTAAAACAGCCTCAGGGCAAAAAGCAGATAAAGTGTGTTATCTCCACACTTATTGCTAAAGCCTGTCAATTGATTAAGGTGTGTCAAGGTAACAGGCAGTTTAAGGGTATGGTGCCCATTCTCATCTATTAATTAGATAAAAAAGACTCAGGGCAAA
>NW_012151396.1:2056537-2057415 GCF_000956105.1 Propithecus coquereli | reverse complement strand
CTGGTGTCAGGTGAAAATAGAGCCAGTTTTGAATAAACCAAGTTACAGATTTAACCTAAGCCAACTCTTCATAGTAAAATAAAGGGAACAAAAAATACCCAATTTCATTTGGGGTTTAATCACTTTCTGGTCCCATGGAAAAATATCTTATGAGAGACTGAATTATCTTCTAAGGCAATTATCAATCCATGATCCACTTAGAAATATTCATGGAAAATTCTAGTGTCTGGAAGGGTTGAAGTACATTTTTGTTCTACATTTAACACTTATTTTGTTTTTCATAATCTAATATCTCCTTGTTGCAAAAGATATAACATCTTCTCATCATCTATTAGTAGCTGCTACTGGAAACCATGAACATCCACTACATAAATTACTTCCTTTGACCTATACTCACAGAAGTTAAGAAGTGTTAGCAAAGCTATATCATAATGAGAAGGACATGTGTTTTTGCAGCACCATGAGATTTGGACTGGTCCTACTCTGTATTGGGGCAAATTGATTATGGTTCTTGAATTTTATTCCCTTCATTGGGATAATAAGGACCAGAATACCTATTTTGAAAGACTTTTGTGCTGTAATATATATGAGAATTAGACCTGTGTTTGGAATGTTAGTTTTTTCCCTTTTTAACCTTTTTTAAACCACTTCTGATCTGCTTCATTTATACTAATGGAAATTATTGAATTAAGTAAATGTATAAATTTAAACAAAAATCAAGTGGTCTGGAAGTTACAACAAAATAGTGAAAATCCAAGCCAATAAAAATATTAAAAGAAAATATAAGAGCAAAAAAATAGTTTTGGAAGAGCTGATTTTGACACAATTGCAATTTTCTTTATAACATGAGATGTATTATTTTTCTTTACTCTTGCTGA
>NW_012151396.1:2050329-2052787 GCF_000956105.1 Propithecus coquereli | reverse complement strand
ATAACCTTCAGATCTCTAACATCACTTCTCAGGGCAGAAACTTGCAGCATCTCAGAGAGAACATTTTCCTAAAGTCCAGCTCAAATATGGCCGAGAAGGATAATGATAAAGGACATTCTCCCAGGGGCAGAGGCAGAGCCAAGCGAAACAGAGGATGAGCAAGTTCCTCCCGAAGGGCAGAGTGAGGGCCGTCAGGGATCCTCCTCACCTCTTGGGGTAAAAGACCTTCGGGGTATCTAGGAATTTCAGAATTACCAGCCCGGTGCCTGTTTGCTGCTTGTCTCCCCATCCTTTTCTTGACTGGGAGTGTTTGTAGGGTGGGCTTCCTGTCCCTCTGAAACCACTGTTCATCATATAGGGGTGGGTAGAGGCAGAAAAATGGGGTTTTTTTGATCATTCTTTTGGAACCAAGAGAAATCATACCTGGACCTGATGTAGACACTGCTACAAATCACCTGCAGACTCTGGACTTTGAGCTAGAATCAGTGGCTGGATGGATTTGTTTTGGGTTATGTCCCTCAGGAAAAGACTGAGTGTGTAGGAAGAAGAGAGAAGGGGTCTTTGCTGACGGGAGGAGATGACGGCGGCAGAGACAGTGATGCTTTCCAAGTATCCCACATACTCCCCGGCATCTGCCCGCCCCCTCGCAGTTAGACGGGCCATGAGAAACAATGCTCTGGACAATGGGATATTAATGGGAGAAACATAAATTGCCTTTGTGCCAAACTACTTAAATGCTTTGTATTCGTCAGCTCAGGCTGTCATAAAACCGCCACAGGAAAAATTGTCTTCCATGAAACTTGTCCCTGGTGCCTAAAAGGTTGGGAACCACTGGACATAGGAAAGGCATCCATGAAAATTTGCATCAGGGATGTATGTATGTGATGTTAAAAAATCATGGGTCTATATAAACCCTTCCTTTAATTCTAAAGAAATAATGGTAAGGCAAAGCCTTTTAGGAACTTAGTGCCTTTTCTTCTTTCCCTGTGTCTAATTTGGTAAATGTCTTGCTATGATAATACTAGGACTAATTCTTCCCCTAAGATAAAGCATTAATTAAATGACTTAGAAAACATTCTTATCAAGAAAAGGAGGCTCTGATCTTGGTTTTTGCTTGATTAACTTCAAAGTTCAATACATTTTTGTGGAACCCACACATATTTCAATGTGAATTGCTTTTCACTAACTGGTCCATCACTCTATAGGGATCACAATGACAGTTCTGGTCTTCCTCTTAGGCTTTTTAATTCTCCTTCAGAACCTAAGCTTTATTAATCGTCATTAAATCAAGAAATGATTTCTAGAATCAAGGGAATAAAATCAGTGGAGAGAGATGTGCAGTTCTGGTTTGATCTCCTCCTGAGATTGCTGGAGGGCCACCACTTCCTCGCCATGACTCTTGTCTCTCATGAGATCACGCCCAGCTGGCTTTCTTAGAACAATGGAACCATTCATTGATTAATTTATTCATTCAACAGATACACATACTTATACATTTCAGTATTTTTGAAATCAGGGCGTATTTTGTTACTATTTATGACATCTATTGAATAGCAACATCCCACGGTGGCTGCCAGGCAGTGGTAGTGATGTAGCTGCGACTGCCTCTGTGCCCGCGCCCACATTCTCCTCACTTCAATTAAAGTCATGTTCAATGTGGGCCCATCTCCTTTTGAGTTTAATTATATTTTAGTTTGATAAATTGCAACTCTTCAGTGTTTTAGTTAAGAAACATTTTAGGACTATTTGAGAAAGGAACGTGAGTCCAGCTTGCTGCTAAAAACCTACTATGGACTCCTGGTAGATGGGACCAGAGTATGCACCAAACAGCAGAACACTAGCAGGGTAGGTATCAATAGTTCAGAAGAACATCTTAGATTCACAGCAGTACACTCCTTTGTGAAGAAATGTGTACCACTACACTCTCGACGGCAAATAAAACAGTAATTTGTGGAAAAAAAATAATCCAGGGCATTGATAACTCCGGTTTGGACCCTGAATATGAGGATGTTTTAGAAATTCCTTAGCTAACTTAGATTTTGTAATATCTATAATATAATTTGTATGTATTATGTATTTATCATATAATATAGTATATATTTTTTCATGCTTTTATATCGTATTTAAGAACCCTCTGCTTTATCCTTCCTTTTAACTACGTGGTTATGCATTAGAGAAGAGAGGTTTTCTCTTTGCATCCCTGACCAAGAAATGTTTAAGGATAAATCAAGCCTACCTACAGCATCCCAGAATCCTTGATTATATAATATATATTAACAGCATTTGCTTCCATTAACCATCTTCCCATAGGAACTCTATTGCAATATTTAAGTATTATTTTACATTTCCAGTTGTTAAAAATCTGTAACCAGATTTTCCCCAGGCTTCTAAATAGAGGCAATATTATCAAAGTTCGTGAGGCATGTATTTTAAACACCAATTTTGTAATATTAAGCAT
>NW_012151396.1:2036798-2038005 GCF_000956105.1 Propithecus coquereli | reverse complement strand
TCATTGGAGCAAATACTATAAATTCTTTTAAGAATCATACATTGCCAAATTTCTTTCCAGAAATTCCTTACCAGTAAACATTCCAAATATCTCTATATAGTCATTTATATAAATGTCTTTTATCAGATTTATAAAAAATTAGTTCTACTGTGTCTCTTGGTGATTTTGAGAATTCATACCATGTTTATGACAAATACTTCATCTCAGATTTTCATTAATTTTGTTCACATGATTTATTTAAGTTCAGAAAGTAGAAAATAGTTTTATTTTCTTTAATTTTGCAATAAGTCCTTCATTATTGAAAGATTGCTCTATGTTGTGACATATACTGAAATGCTCATATCTTATGTATAATGTTCGTTCAGTTTTGACAGATGCATATCAAGATACACAATATCGCAGTCACCCTAGAAAGTTCTCTGTGACACTTTTTGTCGCCCATGCCCTCGAAAGCAAACACCGGTCTGATTTCTAACACTGTAGGCTATTTTTGCTTATTCTGGAAGGCTCTTGTGAAGTGGGAGGAGCCCACTTCAGCACATCACTAGTTTATTCCATCTGTAGCTTTCCTTTTTTATTTTTGTTTCTTTTTACATTTTTGATGCTGCTTTTGCTTTTTTGATGAGCATAAGTTTGAATTTTGGCGAAGTTCAATTTATTTCTTTTTATAGTCTGCACTTTTAGTGTTTTATATATGAACTCTTTGTGTATCTTTAAGTTGCATCCCTCTGAAATTGATGTTTGAGCATGGTGTGAGTATGGGTCCAGGGTCACTGTTTACTACACAGACATCCAGTCATTCTAGAACAATTTGTTTTCAAAGTTTTACTTTTCTCATTGGAATGACTAATAAGAGTGTAAAAAAAAGAACTTTGTCCTTGTCAAAAATTATTCGTCCATACATGTGTGGACCTATTCTCTCTCTACGTTGTTCCGTTGATCCCTTTGTCTTTCCTTTGTCTTGATGCTGTCCCATATGGGAATCCTGAAATTCGGAAGGATACCCATTCCAACTTGGTTCTTCCTTTTCAAGATTATTTAGCTAGTGTTGGTCTTTTGCCTTCCATATTCATTTATAATTACCATATCAATCTCTAGAAAAAAAGGTCTGGCTTCTGAGACTTTTATTGGAATTATGTTGAATCTACAGATTAATTTGGGAAGAATTGTTGTGTTAACAATATTGAGTCTTCCCATCAAGAACATG
>NW_012151396.1:2034618-2036748 GCF_000956105.1 Propithecus coquereli | reverse complement strand
TGTAAGAGACTGAAATTATTTTGAATGGAGTAATTAATATGCCATAAAATTAACACAATTTTATTTAGATTATCAACAAGAACCTGAAGAAAGTATGCATTTGGTAACTTCTACCCTTTATAAAAACTACGGACATCCCAGGCAACGACGGACAGACCCTTTCCTTCAGAGGTTTACCTAATACACACCTCCTGTCCTTGGTCACTTACCTTCCTGATTCAAATGTGAACCATGTCGAGTCCCGACCATATCTCCGCAGTGAGCTGAGAGGCCACATCACCAGTTTGACCTTGGCATTGTGGATATCCCAGAGATAGATATTCTCGTGAGTAATCTGCATTGTGCATTCACCATAAATATCCAGATTTGGTGTAGGCATAAGATACACATTGAACCGTTCTGCAAAGAAACAAAGAATGGAGAAAATTAAGCAAAAAGAGTATTGTCTATGGCAATACTGTATCAATTTGTATACCTAAAGAATTCAGAAAGCATTATCACGTCGCTTAGTGATACCGGTATCCATTGCAAAACACTACCTGTTTCCATTTTGTGTATGAGAAAAAAAGTTCATTAAAGTATTTTTTTTCTTTTTCTTTTATTTCAGCATATTATGGGGGTACAGATGTTTAGGTTACGTATGTTGCCCTTGGTCATTAAAGTATTTTTAATTATTAGTTCATTGACTCACTGATTCTGTAACTTTTCATTGCATGCATTCTGTATGGTGAGGAATAAGTAGTTAAATTGTACAAGGGAAAAATAAGGGCAAATGCTAAGTGGAGTCTCTGCCCAAACTGTGCTTACCATCTGCCTTTTCACACTGTCTAAGTGGATATCACAGATACAATTCCTGTGAGGGATGTCTTATTTACTCTAAGCGAGACCTTACTCAGTTTTACCTTTGTGACATGATGTATTTAATGTGCACTCAGACTGACTCACTAACTACTTAAGCACTGCAAAGATAATTTAGTTTGTATCTCAAAACAAATTGTAATCATGGTAAGATTCAGCATATGATAATTGCAGGTATTCATTACTGCCTCCTGCAGAACTTAAGACATTAGAAACAAAGTAAAATACATAAACCCTTCTTGTTGTACTTTAGAACTCTCCAATCTTAACTTTTGATGTTATTTCTTGCAACCCTTGAAAGAAATTATCCTAAGAAATATTATTTTCTATTTTCAAATATTCAAGATCCATTCTCCCCTAATGGATTTCAGATTCCATTAAAAAGTGAACTAATTTAATCCAGCAGAAAACTAGGTACGTAGAGACGAGGACAGCACATCAAGTTATCTACCCATACTTCACTGAATCCCATTACAATGAGGAAGGAAACTTTCCACCTTTGCTGTGAATAAATTATTTTATTCCCTCAGTAGCATACAAGATGTTGTTTTACTAAAATTTGTAAGGTTCTTACTAGAAAGACCATTTCAAACTAGAGTGGTTAAAATTGGATCCACTAAATGTTGTTTAAAAATTACCTTCGTCAAACAATTTCATCAGGCAGGCATTTTAAATCACTCTCTAATCATGCTACTTTTAAAATTTAAGAAGCTACGTTTGGTTTTTATTGCCTAGTGTACTGGTTTTCAGATGTTCGTGTGCATCAAAACTCCCTGGATGACTTGTTTAAAAACAGATTGCTGAGCCTCCTCCACCTGTAGGGCTGGGTTGGAACCAGATAATTTACATTTCTACTGACTCCCAGAGGGTGTTGACCCTGCTGCTCTGGGAACCACACTTTGAGAACTGTTGATGTGTGAAATTTTAAAATATTGCCAGGAAAGTAGCAATGTTAGAGAAAGCATGAGGAATGCTTTTGAAAAGTGACGCTATGTTCCAGTAGAACAAACCAGCACATATATTTTTTCAAAAGTATTCTCTAATGTCTGGGGCTGCAGTGCAGTGACAACAAGAAAGTTCCATTTTATACTCTTTGTTTAACAACTGTTACATGTCAATTCGAAACATGAAATTATAGTAAGAATACAAAACTAATAGATGGTCTACTAAATGTTATTTGGGCAAAAGACCAGAGATATTGGTCTAATACTAAGTTTTGCTGAATAAGTCCTCAAGAATCTGGTAGTAGAAAAACTGAACATGTGCGTGGGA
>NW_012151396.1:2030571-2031793 GCF_000956105.1 Propithecus coquereli | reverse complement strand
TTCTCTTTCAATTATTTTTCATCCAGTGAACTTTAGAGGTATAAATGATATATTAGACTTTATTTTCAAACCTGTAAGAGGTAATACTTAGATTTTTCTCTTATAGCAGATGGGAAGTTTAGAACATTTCCATTCATTTTTCCAGATCATCTTGGAGAAATTGGGGAAAAATCCTTAAATTGGAAATAACTTGATTGTTACTGTTGCCATTGTTTTGTCATTAACTGGACATTTTCCAGAAGTAACGTTCTGCTAATATTGGCTTTCACTGTTGATGGACATCAAGAGTTTCAGATTTGCCTGACAGAGGAAGTTTATTTGGAAGAATAAAAAATAATTTAAAAAAGAGAAAAGGACAGGCTATTTTAATTAGAATTAATCATATCTATACCATAGTACTTTCCTTTTGTTTTTATTTTAGCATGTATGTTATTATGCCTCAGATGGTAAATTGTATCATTTTTTTTCTCAGTTTCTCTCCTTAGTAGGTTATACATTCTAACCCCTGCCATGGCCTCACAGGTGGAGTGTGCTTCTGTGCTTCCTCACTTTGGACTTGGCCATGGACTTGCTTTGGCCAATAGAATGTTGGTGGACATGAAATATGCAGAGGCTTAAATTGTGCGGCAATTTTGGGCTCACTTTCTTGCATTACTGTTATTTTTTGTTTTGAGAATGTTCTTTGGGTAACTAACTGCAAGTGTAAGGAAGATGAGAGACACATGTAACAGACAAGGGCACTATTTGCAGCTCAGAGCCAATCTCAGCAGAACCCAGTCTAAATCAGCCAAACTTTAGCCATTCCACCTAGGCACGAACAACAAAGTCTATGCTATTGGGATTTTTTGTTAACTGGTAACACAGCACTATTTTATAAAACATTGATTGATATACCTTGGTTATAGGTTTGTTTCCTTTACTACTTTGTGAGCTTCTTAAAAGTAACAACCATACTTTGTTCAATTCTGTATTTCCTCAGTTTAGTTCCTGCATATCATAGATCCTCCAAAATGTTTGATGGGTAAATAATGATGAGTGAATGACATTAAAGCGTGTCTGAGTTGAATGTAAGGAGCATTTTTATGATGGCAAGCCAGGTAAATAATTTAGAAACAGCACTGGGATATTGCTTTGGTTCTGAGAAAAGTTACACATGTTTTTGGGCTAAAAGTAGGAATTTATGATGATTCTAGCCCACTCGTAAGCAGAGCCACTGGGTCCT
>NW_012151396.1:2026276-2028961 GCF_000956105.1 Propithecus coquereli | reverse complement strand
ATCTGTTTGTATAACTCCAAATCCTCCAAGTAAAAAGCATATAGTCCATACCAAAAAAAGACATGATATTTCTACCCACAAGCTTACTTTATTTACTTTTTTCATATTTCTTTTATGTAGTACTCGACACATCCTTATTAGTAAGAGTTTTTTCCTTCTCTTCCTAAACTATGGATGAACAGCGTATACTTTAAGTGGCATGATCATCCATGCTCTGTGCTTAGCACTGCTCTCAGAAAACAGAGATGGAAATCTGAGAGCATGAGGGAGAGGAACTGGAATATAAAACGGAAGCTGGAAAAAGAGCTACAGAAACGCTTTGTGACTTTATAAAAAGTCAAATGGAAGCAATGTTTGTTACCTACATATGTTCATGATCAATAAGCTGGAAAAAACTTGCTTTTTCATTTTAGCAACAAACTGAAACTAGTGCTTTAAGGAGTTATGAAGATAGCAATGATTGTTAACAACACTGTTATTAGGAATAACAAGGTTATAATCATCACATGCTATCACGGTGTACTTTTACCTGCGCTATCTAATTTATCATCTAAGATAATTCCAGAATTTCTTTCTAATCAGTAGCGTCAAGTTTCACCAATATCCCTCAGCCTTTCCAAACACAGATCATCAAAAATTAGGAACACTGAAAAGTTTGTTTTCACATTATTAGGTCATCTGGCGGTGATGATAATTATTTTACAAAACAGAGCGAAATGAGCTCACAATCAACTAATATGGACACACTGTATAATAAATACATTATTATTTCATATTTAGAGGCGCTGTCAAGAACATGCAGCATAAATTAAGAGACATGAAAAATGCCTTTTAAATTTGAGAACAATGTAGTAAGTAAATAATATTATTTATATAAACCTCAATTTTGTGAAACTCTGAGATTTTATCCACTATAATTTCCTCCTTGTAGTATTAGCCAAATGCCCTAAAAGCTATTGATAACCTGATAAGCCAAATTTGTTCATATGAACTTTAAATCTATAACAACTCTCAAAGAAGAAAATGGAATGATATCATACATTCAAAAGCCTTATATTCAATGAGTTAACTTACTAATTATTTATTTGATAAATGGCAATGTCACAGGCAAGAAGCCAGGAGCCCTCGGTCGTACCTAGGCATTTTCGGTAGCTGCCACACCATCTCAAGAAAGTTCCTGAATAACCTGGATTGATCAGTTTATTTTCTTTTTAAAAAACGATTCATCTGAAATATTCCTGAGATCCTTTCCAGTTTCAAAGTTCTACAACTATTAGTGTGCTTTAAAGTGACGGAAAGCAAGCTCGCGCTTACCGTTCTGTTCCCGCTGCACTCCTGCTGCCAGAAGGTCTGGCTCCCCAAGGCTGATGTCGTTGAGCCGGGTCCCCAGACACTCCACGCAGAGGTGCTTGCACCACTCCTCGGCCTCCAGCTCTGAAAATAACCACACATCATCACAGTCAAGCACTGATCCCTAGGACTGGAGAAGGAGTGCTCCCCGAACCGTGTTCCCAGGTAATTGGTAAGAGTTAAACATCTGCCTTAAAACAACAACAACAACAACGAAATACTACATTTAGGAAGTGAAAAAAAGTCCCTAAAATTATTTCCCATTGTTTGCCATATATTTTCAAGTGTATTTAAGTTATTCTATGCTACTTTACCTTATTTACAAATCATAGTCTGAGATTTGCTTCTCATCTAACATATTTTAGATTGATTTTATTTTTGGAGAAAAATTGCATAGAAAAATAAATTAGCCAGGTTTAGTTATTCCACAATGTATATATACTTCAAAAACTCTGAGGTTCCTTTTCCATTTTTTTTTTTTTTGGTTCCAGATGGAGAGCTCTTGTATCAATAACAGATTGGACATATCCTTTTTGTTCCCTTCCAACTGCAATTGCAGGAATTTCCTACATACGAGTTGCTTCTTGATTATGTTAACTTTTGCTATTAATGATTGATAAGCAACATTTGTTTTCTAGAATTGCTGTATGTGTTGTGAATCCTTTATCAATAACCATGACTATAACACCACACATTAATATTTTCTAAGGCCAGTGTAGGCTATCTTAAATACTGTTGAAATACCTGGAGATTTTGGAAATTATAAGAATTCGACATTTGAAATGTCTACCTAATGTGTCCTTCTTACGGCAGTGTCATCTGAAGTCTAAGAATAATTTTTCCTGTGTGTGTACAAGCTTGTGTTCACTTAAGTTTCCCTGACACCATGTAGGATTCTAAGTTGATATGAAAACAGCTGACAGCACTAGATAAAGATGATTATAGCAAAGAATTAATCAATAACCACTTTTATCTCAGCAACACACATTATTTTTCACCTTTAAAAATTATTTGCATAAATATCTATTCCTAGCTAGACTCAGAGAAAATAAGACCAAGCTGTCTGAAGAGTTAGGAAAACAGTAGAGGAGAAGTAGCAATTTTGAATGTCAAAAAATGTTGTGGTCAAGACTGAGCAGTGTGACTTTTTTTTAATGATAATACCCTAAGATCACCACGAGCCACATTAATGTAATTCATGACATTGATTCTGCACACATTTGCGTCTTATCTCTTAGCAGAAAAAGTTCAAACTAAATCCAAGCATATGGTTGACAAAATAATAAAATAATGTTTCTCATGAAGAATAAATTATATTATTTAATACGAAAATAC
>NW_012151396.1:1997573-2023785 GCF_000956105.1 Propithecus coquereli | reverse complement strand
CCTCTGTCCCATATCACATCGATGGTCAGGACCAAAACAGAATTACAACCCAGGTCTTCTAGTTATTTTCCTAAGCAGAGATTTGAGAAAGGTTTTATATTTTAAAAGGTTTTATATTTTAGGCCAAGCTCCATTATTACTGTACAGAAATTAGATAAGAACTTTCCATTGACACCTGCCCAGAGAAGTTTCTGACTTTTCCATGTAGCATAAATCTGCATTGAAACAGTTTAATACATTAACAGATTCCCTGCAAATCTCCTCTTGCTCTCCACGGATGACATTCTAACCTTTGCCTTGGCATTTTAAACTTCCCATAAAAAGTTATCTGTGACAGGTTTTCTCAACTCCTGGGATTTGAATACCAACAGCTCTCCTTGCTGGTCAACACCATCGAGTCTGGGTAATATTTTCTTCCTGAGCTTAGTCATGCTGCTTTAGCAGCAAAAGTTGGTTTCATCGATGAGATGTCAAGGCAAATTTGTTATTTGTTTTTATATTTGTGAAGACACTAACAATACTGTTAGAAAATAAAGAAAAAAAGAACATGTAGCCCTCCCCCTGACTCAGGGTACTATTCTAAGAAAAATAATCGTTCAGATGTTCCAATCATGAAAAGCATTTTCTTTACAAACGGTACAGTTTACTTATTTCAGAGCCCATCCCCTTAGTGGTGCAGGTCACACCATCAACCCAAGTCCAGGATCAGGCAGAGTCTCTGGCTCCCTTGCTTAGGTGGAGTCAGAGGCCTGGGATTGGCTGCCTGAGCATTTCCTTAGGAACCAATAAAATAATCCTTTCCAACCACATGGCTACTAATATAATAAATGCACATTTGCTGAGGCGCATGGCTTTCTCAAACACAAAAAAATAATAAAATTCAAAAAAAACACCTTTTTTCTTTTAGGGAGAAAATGCCAGACTTCATAGAAAAATTTTACAGCAGCAACAACACCATATATTAAAAATAATTTTCATTAGATTATAAATTTTAATTTATAAAATTTATAAAAGTTTTAAAAGCTTTTCTAACAACAAACCAACATGTGTAGGTTAAGCTAATTTACATGCGATGCATCAAGAAATCCTTAAAATTTCTACTAAGGGAGACAATATGATTATATTTTTTCTTTCTAATTTTTAATGTTTTGAATTTTTCACAGGACTCCACAATTTAAAATCATAAGTAATATCACATGTAATTAACATCTCATCTGCATAATTCTACCTAATAGTATTTCTAGTTCTCTATAGATAGAGAAGAGAATATCTAATATGCTATTTGGGGGTAAAAATAAGAATGTTAAATAAGCCAAAGCGCCTTGGTGCTAGTGTTCTCTTTCAGTTCTCTTTAAGTCAGTGCACACCCAGAGGTTCAATATATCACTCAGTCCGTCTTTGTATTAACTCTTCTGTCCTAGGACTTAATGAGACAGAGAAAGCAATCATACAGTAAAAGGCGTCTATGAAATTGGAGCCTACTCTCTCAAGTAGAACTAAACGCGGAATTTCTGTAAGGCCAGAAGCCAGGGAGATCTCCTGTCACTGCAATGAGAGGTATTCCTGGGCTTCCACCAGCAGGTAAAGATGTCTTTTGCAGCCAGTCTTAAGAATCCCAGTGCTTCGACATTTAGTAGTGGAGTAACATATAAGAATAGAAGTTATCAAGAGTCATAAAAATAGAGTACATATGCTCACACTAAAGATTGAATTGTAAACTATTTCAGAGAGAAAGAGACAGAAAGAGAAAGATCCCTGTAATGCAGATATCGTCAAGGACTCATTCCTTTGTTTCTTTTTTTAAACAAACATTTATTGTGCGCTCGCTATATGCCAGGCACTGTGGTAGGAGGTTATGTGAAAAACATACTCTTTGTGCTCTCATTGGTCTTAGAGCCTGGTGGGATGAGCCACCAGTGAGTTCAGTGTGTGGTGCTCTGGACGGCTGCCGGCCTGGCTGGGTAGGGACTGAGGAACTGTGACAGAGGCTCAGAGGAGTGGAAGGTATCAGAATAGGAACATGCAGGACAAGCAGGAAGAAAACCATGATGTGTGCATGTGAGTGAGTGAGCACGTATATCAGCATGTGTGAGCATGTGTGTGTGTGAGTGTGAGTGTGGTTGAGTGTGCATGTGTGTGTCCATGTGTTTGTGAGTGTGTGTATGTCTGTGTGTTGGAGTTTGGGGGCAGAGATGGAAAGGCATTTGCAGGACAGCAGGAGTGACCTCTGGTAACAGCTAGGGGCAGCTCTGAGTTGAAGCAGAAAAATGTGAGAGAGCACTCAGCCTATTCTCTTCATAATTTTCTAGTATATTTGGTTCAGATAAATCAGTCCTAACTTTCATCTCGAAAGTATTAACCTTTGTACTCTGTACACTTGATTTAACAGTTTTGCTGCAGGTAAGTTGAATTCATTTGAGTATTATGCAAAGCTTTGGTTTTATAAAGGTTTTGCAGAGCTGTTTTTGATAGTCACCTTTCAAATATTACAATTATGCTTTTTAGTCGTTCTATCTTAAGCAAGCTCTATGTATTGAAATCATTTATTGTTTTATTGTATGTTCATGTTTTTGTCCTATCATTATTTAACTAGCGTTTTCCTCTGAATTATCTTTTATTTTGCACCTTCGTTTTGTTTTTTACAGAACTGAGATTAAATACAAATGCAATAATCAGAACTCATTGCATTTTAAATATTTATCTTCTCATAGACTCAGTGCCTTTTGTCATTTGTTTTATCTTTCAAACTTTCAGTCTACACAGAGTGTGGAAATAATTAAATTTGCTTATGAAGGAATAAAGACATTAAAATGTCCTGTAAAGTTTTCTGTTTTTTCTCTTTATGATGGAAGCGCTTTTCATTAACATGCCTTTTTCACACAGCTTGCAGCTATGTTCAAATTCTTAATTTAGGTAAATAACTTTTTCTATAGAATAGAAACCCAAATAATATTTTAATTATACACAAAATTAGGTAAATGAAGGAATTTGGTAATTTCCAAAAGGAAAACTGAAAGATGTTCGGAAATAACAAGACAAATGGAGATAAGAGATTAAATTAAATGAGCGAATTACGTAACAATTGGGTGTTTTGAATGGAAGGAAAGTGAGGATAGTGCAAAATAGAAATATAGTCAGAGACTGGTGGCTCCTCCCTGGGTTTAAGTTTTTTCCATCTCCCCATAATTCTGGGGACAATATGGCTAACTCTCTTTGAATCACAAAAAAAGGTCTTTACATAGAAAGCCCTTAATAAATGCCTATTGACTAAATAATTAAGAGTCAAGCTTTATTGCTTTCACCAAATTTAGTCCTTAGGATAATGACATCAAAGTTAAATGATCCAAAATGAGCTATATTTGAAAACAGAGTGAAAAGGTTTTCATCGTATATACAGAAAATATGCTATCAACCAAAATCACTTAGCAGACTTAAAAACAAACAGCACTGTGTCAGTGTTGGATCACTTTATTGTAAGATGTAGGCAAGACTATTTTTGTGTGAAAATAATAAATCATTGTAGCTAGTCCTCACTGGATTTAGCTTTTATTAATAGGAAAATGTAGGTAAAATAATCCTATTTTGTCTTTAGCATAACCATTAATTTTTAATTATATCTGATTCTTATCTTCTGTGTAGATTTGCTGTGATTTGGTAATAAAGGTTGTTTTCATATTTATTTCTTAAATACGTGCTTTTCTTTAAAGTGAGGAAAATTGTTTCCCTTATAGACTATTGTTTCAAGAATATAAAACTTTCTCTTATTGTCATTTACAATTCACAGGGATATTAAAGTATAAGACATTTTGATGATGCTTTCGTTCTTGGAAATTGGCAACAACTTTCTACTTAACTGACCTTGCTAAGATTTTATGGACTTTTGTTTTTCCCTCGCTTTTTATGTAGTAGGAAGATAAGAAACAGGTTAAAACCGAAACACTTTCTTCAGCAAAGATCTAAAGAATGTGTCTCTGTTTAGCCCACAGGAAAAAGCTTTTTCCATTTGAAGTCATATTTGTAGAATTGATCAGGGTAGAGATGGGGGAACGATGAGTTTTCTAAGTAAGAAGTGCATTTATTTCCTTTTTGTGGCGTGCCCCTCACTTGCTCCCTTCCACAAAATTTGCTCACACCTAATGGTCCTTTAAAACGTAGGTTCAAATATAACCTTCTTATTAATAGTTTAGTTCTTCAGACTCATGCTTGGATGGGACATTTTTTCTCTATGTTTCCATAAAACTCTGTACATAATTTTATCATAGCCCCTAATATCACTGAGTTATTTTTATGCCTTTTCTGGCCAGTATACTTGAAGAAACTGGAGTGTAGGAGACTCACTTGATTTAGTTACCCTGAAGCCTAGAATAGCACCTGTATATGGAAACTAATAAATAAATGTGAAACAAGGACGTATATATAATTTGCAGTTAATTCCCAGAAATTAGAGACCAATTCTAGGACAAAATGCAAATAATTTGGTGAGCAGTCTCTTGAGGGATGCTTTGAGGTCTCTATTGGTCTCCATTTAAGTGGAGGTTATAACAGCGGGCCTATGTAGGTGTTTGACTAGGAAGTGAGAGGGAGCAATGTCACACACGGTTCTTGACTGAACTTTAGTCATGATTAAATATCACCCATTCAGAAAAGGACTCTTGTTTTATTAGTTCTCTTTTTCTTTTAGCCTCATTAGGGATATTTATGCCAACATGGAAGTCTTGTATAAGTTCTCTTTGATTCTACTTGAACAAATTTTTATTTTCTATATAGATATGGCAGTGGAATCTTAGAAAAGGTCAACTTAGAGCTGAGGAAATGAGTTACTACTAAATGCATCTTTTATGCTGATAATCATAATTTATTTTCCTTGATTTAACAGCAGGTTGATATATCAAATTTTTGGACTCAGTATAGAAACCCTTATTCTGCTACATCTCTCCTTTTGTGAATTGGAGGAGTGAGATTAGGCTTTCAGACATGGCCAAACAGAAAATCGCCCCTGCCTATTTTCCAAAGTAACAAGTGAAAAATAGCAGCAACTGACGGAACAATCAAACGTGCTGCTCTTTGACCTGACAAGAATTCACTGCAAAGTGCCTTCATATGAAGGTTAGTAAATTAAATTACACGAGAGCTTAAAACTATCCAGGGAAAATAAGAAAGAATAGAAATGAGCACCTATAAATGGTCTGAAAATGATGGTGTAGTGTGTGGGTATATGTGAGTGTGTGCGTATGTGTGTGTGAGAGTGTGAGTGTGTGTGTGTGTGTGTGTGTGTGTTATGGAGGTGGAAATGGGATGTTAAAATGTTACAAGAAAGCAGATTTAAAAAGGATCTTTTGCAACAACTTGAAAGCTCACTTTGAGAATGAGTGAGCTTCTGTACTGGAAGACAGCATTGGGGTAGAATCCTTTCCAATCTGTGGAATTCCTAATAAATGCCAATTGAAAATTTGCACAAGTTCTAGGCTCCTCGTGAAAATACATTAGCAAGCAGGTGACTTTTTGAGCAAGAGGTGCTATCAGCAACTTTGGTCTTACTCCCGTTCTCATAAGACCCAGAATACAGTTCCCCTCTGTGCTACTCTCCTGTGGTGGCTGGTAGTTGAAAGAGAAACAAACAGCAGAAGGGCTACTTATTGGAATATGAAAATGTTGCCAAGGACATGGTTATCTACACCTAAAGTCTAAAATAGCATGAAGCCCTAAAACTGTTTCTCTATACTTAGCCAAATTTATTACAAAAACATTTTGACAATAGTTCATATTGAGCATGGAGCTGAATTTGGCCAACACCACCACCAAGACTGAGTGTGCATTCGTTCTCAGGGCCTGCAAAAGGACCACAGCCTTGTCAGTACCTTCATTTTTGCCTGGTGAGGACTGATGTTGGACTTCTGCCCTTTGGAACTGTAAGATCATAAATTTGTATTGTTTTCAGCTGCTGTTTGTGGTAATTTGTTATGTCAGCAATAGAACATCAAAACAAATACAAAGACCAATACTCTATTCCTCTCTAATAGGAAAACCTCCTAGCAAGCAAATTAATTCAACGGGATGTAATCTACGAGGAAAGTAAGGGATATATACATATGGAACAGGATGTGATTAAATCTGTTTGAGGCTTAAGAGATCAAATAATCAGGAATTTCCCGATTATTAACATTGAAGAGGAAAAAAAATCCCAAGACAGAGAATGCTGAACTGGCAAAGACCAACCAGAAAGAACAGCAGGAGAGTCCGAGGAAGGACGCTGGCAAAGGGGTCTGAAGGAGAGTTGGAGCAGCGACCAGAAAGATTAGAGCCACCTGCAATCTGAAAATACTAAAAATGTACTGAGTAGATCACACAATCTACGTGGAAGGGACTTCGAAGGACATGTGGTATGAAGCTGCGGTCCCCAACATTTTTGGCACCAAGGACAGGTTTCATGGAAGACGATTTTTCCACAGACTGGGGGGAAGGGGGAGATGGTTTCGGGATGATTCAAGCACATTACATTTATTGTGCACTTTATTTCTATTATTATTACATTGTAATATAATTAAATAGTTATACAGCTCACCATAGTGCAGAATCAGTGGGTGCCCTGAGCTTGTTTTCCTGCAACTAGACAGTCCCATCCGGGTGGTGATGGAAGACAGTGACACCAGAAGTGTGTTGCTTATGTCCAGTCTACTCCATAATCTCATTTTGGCTGCTGTCACTGCAGAAAATCCTGCTTCATAAAGACAGGATGTTGGAAATGGAAGCAGGCTTTTCAGTGCTTTTGTGGCAATCTCAGGGTATTCCACCTTGACTTTAATCCAGAACATCTGGAGATTTGAAGTTATCTCAAATATACTTTTAAGGCCACTGTCATTTGCAGTCTCAAAACAGTTGGTCCTCTTCTACGGGAACAAAGTCGATTCACCCGGCTTATTCACAAATGGCTTGCGGATCCATTCCTTCCCCGTTCGGGAGGCTTTTGTGGTTGGGAAGTAATGCCCTAACGCTTTTGAAATCTGCCATAGGTGATCGTGCACCAGCAGGGAGAGGAGAAAGAAGGCCCTGGCTCAGTCTCTTTCAAAATCTCTGCTAATGTTTGAAACATGTCAGAAACACCAATGTTAACTCGCCACCCCCATGATTCTAGTTTGGCTTTTAATGCCACTTTATCTGCCGACTTGAACACAGTTGTCATTCTCCTCTGAAGTGACAGATTGAGATTATTGAGCAGGTTGAATACATCACACAAGTAAGCAAGTTTTGTGACCCATTCTGTGTCACTGAAATGTGCTGCCAGTGCTGACTGTTTTTCTAAAAGAAATCTCTGGAGCAGCTATTGTAACTCAAAAACTCTGGCCAGTGATCTACCTTTAGAAAGCCATCTCACTTTTGTGCATAAGAGAAGACGTGTGTGCTCTGCATCCATCTTCTCGCAGAGCTGTACGAACAGACGTGCGTTAAGGGCATGTACTTTAATGTGGTTGATAATTTTAATCACATCCTGCAAAACGTTGTTTACTTCAGGTGACATTTTTCAGCTAGCCAGCATTTCTCTATGGATGACACCAGGGCGTAGCAGACTCACACTCAGAAATGACCCCCTTGACCCAAGTAGTGAAACCAGAAAGCTGTCCAGTCATGGCAGCTGCTCCATCTGTGCATATACTGACACAAAATGACCAATTCAGTTTTCTTGATATGCAATCATTCAAAGACTTGAATAGTTCTGCGGCTGTGGTGTTGGTTGGCAACACAACATATCCTCATGCACATCTTCCTGAAAAAATATATCACATTAAAAAAAAGCATTGTTGCCTTGTCAACCTCGGTAGATTCATCAACCTGGATTGTGTACCACAGTGACTCACTAATACTCTCTAACAATTGTGCTTCAATATCCTCTGCTACTTCATCAATTCGTCTAGTTATGGTGCTAGCCAAAAAAGGAACATGTGCCACCTTTTGAACTGCAGCCTCTCCTAAAAGTTCACAGCAAATGTCCTTAGCAGCAGGCAAAATCAACTCTTCACCAATAGTGAAGGGCTTCTTAGCTGTAGCAATGCGGTTAGCCACTAAGAATGATGCTCTCAGTGCAGACACATTTGATGAAGTGTGGCTTCAATAATTGCTTCGATTATTCGTGTTCACATTTTTTTCCTTTGAAAAAACTCCAAAGCCTTGCCTTTTAATGCAGGGTGCTTGGTCTCCATGTGATGAAGCAGTTTTGAAGGTTTTATGGCTTCATTGGATAGCCAGTTGCCACATATTATACAAAGCGGGCTTGGAGAATGTGAATCACCTGTTGCAATGAACCTGTAATTTAAGCAGGACTCTTGGTATTTCCTTTTAAATGCAGCTTTCATTTTGTTGGCAGTCTTAGAGTCTTCTGCTGTCTCATCACTGGGTCTTTCCCCCCTTTCAAAGAAGCTCTCCAGCAACATTTGTTTTTTACTCATTTTTGCTAGGGTTAGCTTGTGGGCTTACCAAAACTGTGACCGAGACAAGTGTGTAGTGCGGGAAAGAGGTGTGGATGGAAGTGGTAAATAAAATAATGGGTGGGCCATGCACACACTACAACATGTTGGATTCTGACTTAAAGTCTGTGGCCACATGCAGCTGTACAACTGAAGTAAGATGCTCACTTGCCACTAGAAAGCCTGCCGCCAGTTGCAGCTTAATTGTCACTTGCCACTCACTGATAGGGTTTTGATACAAGTCTGCAAGCAATTGATTTATTACATCTCTGTGCAGTCAAACATCTCTGCTAATGATAATCTGTATTTGCAGCCTCTCCCCAGCACTAGCATCGCCGCCTCAGCTCCACCTCAGATCATCAGGCATTAGATTCTCATAAGGAATGCACAACCTAGACACCTCGCATGTGCAGTTTACAGTAGGGTTCGCGCTCCTATGAGAATCTCATGCCGCCGCTGATCTGACAGGAGGCGGAGCTCAGGTGGTGATGCGAGTGATGGGGAGCGCCTGTAAATACAGATGAAGCTTCGCTTGCTCACCCACCGCTGTGTGGCCAGGTTCCTAACAGACTTGTACTGGTACATAGCCTGGGGGTTGAGGACTGCAGGGGTAAAGGACTGGGTATCTTAAAATGGGCCAAACCTGTGATTCAAAAGATACAATGGGTTTAGAGAGGCAAGTCTTCCAGTTGCATAGGATCTGAGAAGAAAAGAAGGGAAAAAGGAAGGGAGAAACACCCTTTAGCAACTGGGTGGTAGATAGGAAAAGAAGAAAAAGTAGAAAATTTAGGGTCGTCTAAGCAAAAAGGGTGCCACAGTATCAGAGAACTAACAATGTCCATCACCAAAGCAAACAAACAAAACCCTACTACACTCCCAGGGCTTTGTTAAAACGACATAAAAGGGTAGCATTAAACTAGGACTCTTTTTGTTTTCACTGACAAAGTACCTTTAATTACAAACTCTGGTAATGGATAAGTAGTCAGGAGGTCATGTTTTGAAATATTTTTTCAAATTTTTAATTTTTTTTAAGTTGACAGAATATTACATGTATGTATCATGTACTACATAATGCCTTGAAGCATATATGCATTGTGGAATGGTCAAATCCAGCTAGCCAACAAACTAGGGCTATTATAAAATATCCCAATTTGATAAAAATCAGCAAAGAAAATAAAAGTCCATAGAGAATTATTGCAGAAATTCAAGACAGGAAAATCCACACAAATTCAAATAAATTAAGGAAAATCACCTCCCACCCCACCTCACTCCCCCAAAATAACATGAAGCATAAGAAAACTATAAGATTATACTCCAAAAATAATTGAATATATTCAAACAAGCATATGAGAGTGTAAAATATCAACTTGAATCAGAAATTCAAAAACTAAGAATGGAAATGCATACCCGAAAAGTAGGAGAAATGAAAAGAGTAGAATGAATTTAGGAATGAAGTGGGTAAAAAAAGACAAAATTAACCTGGAAATAGAAAAATAGACTATAAGATGCCTAGGGGGGAACAGACTCAAATTGAACACTTATTAGGAGGCATTGACATGAAGATGAAGTTGTCACTAACAAAGAGGTAGAAGGGACAGAGAGACTAGTGAAGACGGAGGGCAGGAGCAGGGATAGTGGTGTCTTGGTCCCATGCAGCACTGGCGGGGGGGGGATGGTGGTGATGAACGGTTTAGATTGAGGATGCATTCAGGAGAGCCTACGAGACTTGCAGGAGGTACGAGGGAAGGAGGGACATTCAAGATGAATGCAAAGTTTTTGCCTGTGCAGCTGGAAAAATGGATGTGTCACATAGTGAGATGAGAAGACTGTGAGAGAAGTGAATTTAGAGGAAAAACAACAAGAGCTCAGTTTTGGAAATAAATTTCAGATGTGTATTAGTTGCTGAAGTGGATAGATGAGTAGGCAGTTGGATGTCTGAGCCTGGTGTTCAGGAGAGAAGTTCAGATTGGACTTAGACATGTGGGAGTCAACAGCATACAGATTCTACTTAAAGCCATGGAACCAAATGAGATCACCAACTACTCTGAGCAGGTAGAAGAAAGAGACATTTAAGGGCTAAGACCTGGTGCTCTTGCACAAGTAGGGATCTGGAACACAGACAGGAAAGGCAACTGAGAAGTAACAGACATTAGGAAGAAGAAACCAAAAAAAGTGCAATATGCTGAAAGCCAAGAACAAAAAATGTTTCAAGGAGGACTATTCTAAATGCTAGCAAAGCTCTAGTAAAATGAATTCCAGAAATTGATTGTAAGATTTTCCAACCTGGAGAGTATTAGTTACCTTTATAAAGAAAGTTTTTGTTAGACTGGTAGGAACAAAAAAAAATGCTCGAATAGGTGCAAGAGAAAATAAGAGAGAAGAGAGACAGAAATTGGGTTTCTGTTCACATAGCTAAATATAGACAACTCAATCCTGAAGTTGTTTGTTTTTTTATAAAGGGAAGAAGAGAGATGTCTGGCACAACAGCTAGAGGGGGAAGTGGGATCAAGGATTTTGCGTGATAATTTTGTTTGATAATGACTTCTGGTGGCGTAATGAAAGGGTATCAGGATTGGTGCAGGGGTGTCAGAAGGAGCTAATCAGACCACGTGGAGAGCCCCACAGAGATGAGATTTTGGAGACGAAAGATGACCAGGGAGTACGAACACATAGCTGACGTGGGTAGAGATAAAGGGCATGTTGAAATTTGTCCTCACAGCCCAGTGCTGACACTCTGCTGACACCGTGAGAACTGAAAGGAGGGAGAGGAGGGAGGTCTTTCTGGGAACACAGCAGCCCTGGTGGTTCCTGCTGACAGAGCCGGAGCCCGCAGATAGGCAGACTTATTTCCAAGAAAAGCATATATTCCCTCATTACTGCAGAGGGAGGCCTCACTGGGTGGTCTCCTGCTGAGTGCACAGACAGCCTGTGGATCTCTCCTGATGGCAGTCTGCAGACGGGGGTCAGTCTCTTGACTTTTGCCAAAAGAGACCCTGAGTTGTCAGCAGGTGGTTATTTCTCACCCAATCAACCTAAGAAACTTTGGGGTCATCACTGACTTCTGTCCTCTAATTTACACCATACCTTCCATCTCCTACCATCCAATCCGTTCAATAAGTATTTTTTGAGTCCCACTACGTGAAAACCAACATGGATAAGGTAATATAACAGCAAATAACAGAACGGTGCTTGTGTCAGTCCAAATTCCTGATGTTGAGGATGGACAGAGCCATTCTGCAAACTCACAGTGAAACGGAGGAAACAAGTTTATAGCTACATACCTAACATTTCCTGACTAATTTAAAAAAAGATATCAAAAAAGAATACAAGTGGAGTGATACTATCATAAAAAACTTAAACTATGTGTCATTATCTTGATAGTCAGCAAGGAAGAAGGAAACTAACTAGACGCTGGAAAGACGCTGATCCATATTATGCAGCAGTGAAACATTTGGTTAAAATGTCACCTGTAATAGCTTGTGAAATGGGTCAGAAAATGCATGAACTAGAAAAAAATCCAGAAGATAGAACATAAGCATATTATCAGCATGTGTTAATTGCCGTAGGCTGCATTTGGCAAGGTATTAAGAAAAAGAATTGGTCAGTTTGCATATAGGATTAAAAGGAAATACAGGGCGTCTAAATACTGGAGCCAATCAAGGTTGCCTAAAAAGGCAACTGCTTCTCAACTCCAAGCCAATAGCAATAAAATAAAAATGATAAACCTCTGAACACCATGTCATTGTTTAACAGCATCTGAATGGTTGAAAGTGCTTCTGAGTGAAGGTCCACCCAAGGGTGTGATGCATCTGTTCAGTATGAGAAACAGTTCAGGAAGAAGAAACCAAGGGGGTGGTTCTCTCACAAAAATCTGAGGGCTCAAGGTCTGACAGGGAAACAGTGGGAGGCCTAGAATTCAAGAGAAATATTTCTGGAAAAGCACGGTGGGTGTAACTATTGGTAAATGGAACCAAGGAAAATCAAATAGATCACAAAACTGAGAAGTTTTAAAAGAGTTATTTAGCTGAAGAAATCTGAGACTATTTTAAAAAATGTCAATGGCTTTTGCAGCTTGTAAACCACCCTTGAGTTTCCAGGGGAGAAAGCATCCGAGAAATTTTCTCAGCTCCTAAAGAAGGTATATACTCCCTTGCTTGCTTCAGATGTCAACCTAAGGCAGCTCACAGAAAATCAGGAAACTCCCTGAAAGTGAGTTCACGGGTTTGAGATAACAAGGGACCAGTGACCCTCTCCCAGAGTGCTAAGTGGTACCTGATAAAGTAACAGACCCTACTCCACATCTCTGGGAGCCTCTGAAGCAGTCTTTGTTCCATCTCATCCCACAGGGTGCGCTGGGCGTGTGAGGGACATGGCTTTCCAGGTCATGAAAAGCCACATGTGGACTTGCTACAGGGACAACCACGCATCACCCGGAATCGTGGATGTCGGGATTGGATGAGATATTGGGTTTGTGTCTTTTGGGGAAAAGTGAATGCATTTTAAGAAGAAAACTGAACAAGAAGCATGGGGGGGGGGTTTGCACAGTTCACTTGTTGAGCTAGATCTGGAGCTGCTTCTTTGAGGCGTGTGCCTGGCATATTGAGGGCAGTCAGTGAATATTTGCTGAGTGGCTGAAAAATTAATAAAATGTTTTCTAGGAGGGGCCAAGATGGTGGACTAGAAGCACCTTGCACACGCCGCTCTCACAGAAAGGACCAAAAGCAGTGAGCAGATATTCACCTTTGGACCGACTGTCTAAGAGAGCACACTGGGAATGAACAGAAAGACGATGATTCCAAAGTGAAGGAGAGGGAAGCGGGGTGGCCCGCTCAGCAGGATTGGCAGTGCACAGGGAAGATGCCTGCATGTGGGGAAGGGACAGAGGGGAGACCCCAGGACTCCACACTTCCCCCATGGACATTGCAAGCAGAGCTGTGGGAGGGCCCCTCCACTGCAGCAGCCACTAGACTGACGCAGGGAGCTGACTGGAGACTGTGCAGTGGCATTGCTCCAGAGCGAAGGCGCAGCGAGGTCCTGCTGGTTCCCGAACCCTGGGTGCGGCAGTTGGCAGCATTTTGAGGTCCCAGCCCCAGAGCACTGCATCTACCCAGCATTCAGATCCCTCGCTGCCACGCCCCATTGCCCCTGCAGGCTGGGGAGGGTTTGGGGAGGATGGCCACTCTCACATGCCTTGTGGGCAGGAAATGCATGCCCCCACTGCTGCTGTAGGATCCAGGAAGAGCAGGAGCCCACACACTTGGCACTTGTTGCTGCTGCCAGGGCAGCCCTACCCACAGCTACCCACAGCCCCAGCTGCCACAGGACTTGGATGGTGGAAGTGCCCATGGCCCCAGGCACCTGGCAATGCTATCTGAGTGGTGCAGCTGCAACCGCTGTTGCCTGGGTAACACCACCTCTGATGGACCTGGGCAGGGCAAATGTTCACACCTCCATGCACCAGCTCCCTGCTGCCACTGACGGACCTGGATGGAGTGAGTGCTCATGCCGCCATGTGCTGATGAATGCCACTGCTGCCAGACCTGGCCCACCATGCGTACCAACCAGAGGGGAATGGGGAGGCACGCCAGAGCAGGAGTGTTAAAGGCTCACAGTGCATCTGCTCCTCTCCCGCCTGGTCAGTTTTCCAGAGTAGGACTCCAGAGCACCACCCAGGGACCTCTCTCTTGCCCCTCACTGACCTACAGAGTTGCCAGCAGAGGAGAACGGGTGCACCGCAAAGCTGCCTTGAGCTGAGAGAAAAGGTTTCAGATGAAAAGGAACCAGCATAAGAACTCTGGCAACATGACAAAGCAGGCTGTTTTCACACCTCCAAGGGATCACAATAGTTCTCCAGCAACAGATTCCAACCAAAAGGAAACTGTTGAAATGTCAGATATGGAATTCAGAATATGGATGGCAGGTAAGATCAAAGGGATTGATGAGAAAGTTGAAAACCAACACAAAGAAACCAAAAAAATAACTCAGGACATGAATGAAAAATTCATTAAAGAGGTAGATAATATAAGAAAAAATATAACAGAACTTCTAGAAGTGAAAGTTATTTAGGGAATTTCAAGATACAATAGAAAATTTTAAGAACAGACTAGACCAAGCAGAAGAAAGAATTTAAGAGCTTGAAGACAAGGCTTTTGAATTAACCTAGTCAGTAAAAAATGTAGAAAAAAGAATCAAGAAGAATAAACAATCTCCCTGAGAAACATGAGATTATTTAAAACAAAGGAATGTAAGAATCATAAATATCTCTGAGGGAGAAGAATAAAAAGTAAAAAGCATGGAAAACCTATTTGGGGGAATGATTGAGGAAAACTTCCCTGGAATCACTAGAGATTTATATGTCCAGATACAAGAAGGTCATCAAATACCTGGAAGATTCACGGCAAACAGGACATCACCAAGGCACAAAGTCATCAGTCTGGCCAAAGTCAAAGTGAAGGAGAAAATCCTACAAGCTGCAAGACGAAAGCATTGAGTAACTTACAAGGGAACACCTATTGGACTAATGTCAGACTTCTCAACAGAAACTTTACAAGCCAGAAGGGATTGGGGTTCCCATTTCTAGTCATCTTAAACAGAATAACTGCCAGCCAAGAATTTTGTATCCTGCAAAACTAAGGTTCATAAACGAAGGAGAAATAAAGTCTTTCCTATACAAGCAAACGCTAAAAGAATTTGTCACCACTAGACCTGACCTATAAGATATAGTTAAAAGTACTTTATAAATGGAACAGAATAATTGATACCCACGAGTTTAAAAGTACCCCAAAATTAAAACTCACAGGTCTTATAAAACAGTAACTCGAGGGATAAAACAAAGCAACTAGGTAACAATCAACATGACGAACAGAACAGTACCTCACATATCAACACTAACATTAAATGTAAATGGTCTTAATATACCATATACAAGATATAGATTAGTGGAATGAATAATAAAAAATCCAACTCAAATATATGCTGTCTCAAAGAAACCCATTTAACTCGCAAAAATTCTTATAGACTTAAGGTAAAGAAATGGGAAAAAATATTCCATGAGAATGAGAAACTGTGAGTGCCTACAGCATGAATATTCCCTACACTGAGTACATGGGATGAAAGTAATAAGTATCTTTGTTTATTTCTAAGAAGAATATCACTGGTGGTTTTGACCATTATACAACTTGGAATTCTTCTTTTATTCTAATCGCATATCTATACAAGAAGAAAGCACAAGTTCCACTGATGTTGAAATATAAATAATGAGAAGTATAAAAATTATAATTATTCTGATAATTTGCATAAAGATAATCATTAAGATTCACATGTTCTATTTATATGATCCTAAGTATTTTACAGCTCATAAAGATGGCTTTTCAAAAGCCAGTATCAAAATGAGAACATATAATAAATATTATGTTCAGATTAATTTTCCATTTATTGGGAATAAAGATAACATATATTTGTAGGAAAGTACTTAGGTCTGAAAAATGATTTCTTAGCAATGATTTAAAAACAAAATGCAGAAATTATGTAAATAAGCCAACTGATTATTTAAGTTAAAAACCCTAAGAATTCTAAATATTAGATCCTGAAAATAACTAATATAAATTTTTAAGGCATTAGCACTGTTTAATTTTCATTCTTTTTTAATATTATCTCTGTGCCCCAATCTAAACATCACATAATATTTTATTTAAACATGAATTTGTTGACTGGTCACCCTTTTTAAAAATTAATGGCTTATGAAATGAGATAAATTAGAAATGTGTTTTTATATATTACAAGCCAGAGAAATTTTATTAAAGTAAACTTTATGATATAGTTGAATAGGATTTGTCCTCTTGTGTTTGTATCCAGCAAAACACCTGAAAACACCAGGCACTAAATGTTCTCACATTCTACAAACTTTCTAAAGGGAGCCCTCAGATTCACACAAACCTCTAAAATTAGAGGTTTGGGGATAGGCCAGTTGCCTTCACTGGTTGTAATTTCTTCTCATATATATGCTGAAGTAAACAAAAACAGCAGCAGCAAAAATTAAAGATAATTATCTGAGTACAGATTTGGCATCCTAGGAGACTCCTACAGCCTCTCCCCTCTTTAATTTTGAAAGAAAAGACAGGAAACTCCCTCTCCATGGTCAAGCCAAGGGAGGGTGTGTTTATGTGTGTCTATGTGTGAGTGTGTGAGTGTGTGGGTGGGTGGCCGGAGGTTAGCAGAAAACTCCTACAGACTGGGCTTGTCCGCAGGAATTGGAGATTAGTATTTTCACTCGCAGGTTGGGGATGTGCTCATGCATTCTTGTAATTTGATGAGGCTGAGGGGGAACTGGAAAGAGAGCAAACAGTGGCCTTGCTAGGGAGGCCTGCATTCTTATGCAACGGATGGCAAAAATAAAGGAGTTTTTGTGTGCCAAGTGGACACTGCTGAGGCCTGGAGAGCTGCCTGCTGGGCAAGAGCTGGTGAGGCAACGACTTCTGCTGTGTCTACAGTTCCTGGGGGAAAGAGTAGCAAAATCCCCCAATTCTTCTTAGACCACGCATCTCCAGAATTTCTTAGTTAGAAATTTTCCCATTAGCAGTGCTCCACAGTGCGTTTGTGCTATCATCATTCACTATGGACCATTTAATTATCATCTGGCATTGGGACCTGTTTTCATATTCCAGGTAGAGCTTAGGCTGAAGGGATTTCTGTGACTGACTGACTTGTGATTTCTGATTTCTCTTGGAAGATCTCAACCTACAGAAGTCATCACCCTGAAGCAGTGCAGAACTTGCAAGGTAGGGTGGCTGGAAAGTTGCTTCAGAGTACAGCATCATTTAGGAATTTCCCTGGTACCAAAGGAATGGGCCAGATCCATTCTAGTTGTTAACTACTGTATATTCCTAAAATTGACACATCATCCAGCAGATTCTGCAGGTATAGGTTGCCTTTTATCTCCTTGGCTTTGTTAATAACTGCACTATCCCTTAGGGGATTTGAGAACTGAAACAATTTCCAAGGAGATACAATGTATAATTTCTGAATGGCTTAGGATAGTTCAAAAAAGTAAAACTCTTGGGTTTCTTCATTGGCTTTGGAGCTAAGGAATACATGTCACCTTGAAGGCTGGATCCATCCAATTGCTTTAAATTCATTTGTCCTTAGTAACTATTTCTACGAAAGGAACTATTTTAACTTGGCTTAAAGATAAATTTTATAGCAGGAAGGCTAAACATCATTGCAAAGTTGGAAACGGGACACTATTGCATTGGCCATGGCACAAGAAATTAATCTTCAAATCATTACCATTTTGCTTCTTTATGGATTACGGTTGCTTTTTTCCTGAAGTGCAGGTTTTAAAACTGACTTTAAAAATCTCATTGGAAATCAGTTACTGTGCATTCATGCAAAATTTGGTTTGACTGATTAAAATGGATCAATGTAAAACTGTGTTTAGATATTTTTAATTTGTTCAAAGACAACATCTATCAACTAACAAAAGTCTTAAGAGAAAAGACCACAATGAACAGGAGGGCCTAGAATTTGGAGCAAGTAATATTAAACTCCTGAGAATACAGTTAGGGTAGAAGAAAAACATGTTCGGAGAAAGAGCTCTCTTTACTAAAAATGGAGGTAGAGAGAGCAATAAATTATGTCAGGAGCAATCCTTCTAAAAGCGTCTGAGATAAATGTAAATCTTGATTACAATGTGAATGTCTCGAGGCAGAACTACCAGAGAAACAAGAGAGATAGAAGAATATAAAGATTATCCATTGGAGTTCTGAATCAAAACACTCATGGAGATCTGAAATTCTGGATTTATTCAGAATAATTAAGGTGTAAAATAGGTTAGCCACCCTCCTTTGATTACTGTTTGTTTTTGTGCTAACCCAGAAGTACAGCTTCTCAGAGGGGGCACACACAGTTCAGATCTCTGAGTCAGACAGACAGGTAAGAAAACTTTCATAGTGTGTATTTATAGTTGAAGGTGATCGGTGACTGTCCATATTGCATATTTTATGTGAGCTTTCTATTTTTCCTTTACATTGCATCTGTGTTTTTATTCCGTTTAAAAAATTAATTGGAAAGACAAGCACCATAAGTACTCACCATCAAATTGGTATTAGCTGATTAACACATAAGTGCACATATAAGAATAACATCTATTGGATGTTGGGCAGGGGGGAGGGGGAGGAGGTGGAGGGAGGAGGGGACGGGTATTTGCATACACAAAGAGTGCAATGCGCACCACCCGAAGGATGGACATATTTGAAACTCGGACTTGGGGGGGGCAAGGGCAACATACGTAACCTAAACATCTGTACCCCCATAATATGCTGAAATAAAAAAAAATTGAGTAAATTAAAGTCATATTTTAAGAAAGAATTCTTAGGTAGGAAAACCAAAATTGACTAGATGATCATGAATCATGTTACATTTTGATATTCTCTGAAAAGAATGAACTAAATTTTAGACCTATTATCCTGACCATGACACATAAAGGAACTCTGAATTGCTATTACGGAGTATAATGGAAAGGGGGCGCCACCACTCCTCACAGCTGCTCCTGAGCGAGTTACTTACACTTTCTTAACTTCAGTTTCTTTTCTAGGAGATGCCAACGGTTTCTTCTTTTTGCTCCTTAATTAAGTGCTCATGCATAATCAAGGCCTGAATGTTTATGTCCTCCCCAAATTCATATTCTGAAACTTAACTCCCAAGGTGGTGGTATTAAGACGTGGGGCCTTGGGGAAGTGATTAAGTCACGAGGGCTCTGCCAGCATGAGTGGGATTAGCGCCCCGATCAAAGAGACCCAGAGAGATCGCTTGCCTTTCCACTGTTTAAGGACACAGAGAAAAGATGGCCGTCTGTGAACCAGATACGAATCTGCTGGTGCCTTGGTCCTGCACTTCCTGGCCTCCAGACTGTGGAAATAAATGTCATTGTTTATATACCCAGCCGATGGTATTTCAGTTATAGTAGGCTGAATGGACTAAGACAGCATATAATCTGATACATTTTCAAGTGCCACTCCCACCTCTTCAGACTTTCTCCATCTGCTCTCTCCTCAGTTGAATGCGTAACTCAAGCATAAGAAATATCAAGTGCAGATGAATAGATGTCTCCACCATAAATAGGAAAAAGAGTGTAGTGTTCCGTGAGGTCAGTGTGAATACTGCAAAATGTGTCCAATTTAGGTAATGGAGGTATCCCTCATAAAATTTTAGTCCTGCTGAATGTATCATTTGAGATGGAAGCATGAAATTATTTTAGTGGTTGTGTTAAGACCAATCTGAAAAAAAAATAGTCAACATCCTGAACTAGCACATACCATCATAAAACAAACAATGAGAGAAGATGTAGCCTTCTGAGATTTGTATATTAGAGTCAAAATTTACAAGTTGTTGGAAATTTTACATGTGTTAACTTTTATTTGAATAAATATACACAGATACACTTGCATCCTGCTTTCCTTCAAATAAAAGGTAACATGTTTAGCAATTGAGTAAAGTCTATGTCCTCAATTATGAACACTATGTGCACATTGCAGGCTGCCACGCCCAGAGTTTGTTTCAGATGTGCAGAAACCAGCTTGCAAAGAATGAGGAGTGGCCTTCGGCAAGGAGGGAAGTTGGGGCCCCATTTGTTTCTGACATGCATTGCAGCCTTTTCCAAACAGACCCGATGATGCAGAGGCACCTCCTCTGGTGGCAAAGCTGGGAGGACACGCCCAAAACATTTGCATCCATAGACTGAGCAGTTTGACGATTCACTGCTCATCATAACACACCAGGATTTCAGATTGCCATCCAATAATATTTAAAATCTAGCATTTATTCAGTGTTCAGAGTAATAATGTCCTAGCAAATAATTACAGGTCCACTCAGATGAAGGTCTTTTTTAGCCTTTTTCTAAGACATTGCAAAACGCATTATGGCGGTAAAACACGAGTCAAACACGCCGTCCTGACCCTCCACCCCCATCACCACAAGTAACGACCTGCTTGCCCACGCCTATAGTGCCCTTGACTTTATTTCAGGCTGTTTAATTAACGTGATTCAGTTGGTAAATCTGAGCAATGTCCAGTTTTCCAAGGGATTAATTCTGAAATAAAAACATAAAGAAATATATCGTGCAGAAATATATGATATATTATTATTTGAATATCCTCTTACTTTTGCAAAATGACAGCAGGTAGTCTTCTTTTTAGTACTTTCTTGGTCATTTCATCTTTTTCTAATGGGCACTATTGCTTTAATAATTGGCTGTGAGTTCTTTGGACGATTACATGTGGGTGTGGGCAGTAGTGACTTTTTAAATCATCTCATGTAATAGAAAAGACTGAAATGCTGCTTGTTCCTTATGAACATATCAGAGGGTGGAGACAATATCCTTTGTCCAAGAAGGTTAAATAACAGAGCAGCAGAGAACACACAGAGTGGGTTTGGGGTGCCAGAAGCCCCTGTTATCTTGAAGATTCCGTGGCAGCAAAATCAGATGCAGTGATCATATATTAACATAGTTCTACCATTTGATTACAGGGTGTGAAGAAAGTTTTCTAACCGTCTGTACTTGGCTTTAATGTGTTTTCAAATGTTTAGACTAAAACATCCATCTTAAGGGAACTACACAAAGCTATGTCGTAACTCTTAAGGGAGAGTCTTCATTGTCTATGGGCTATGAAGGGATAGTGTTTAATTATGTGCAGACTCACTTCTACCGAGGCTCCAAGCTATGGCCAGGAATATTGAGAGGCACGAATCATTGAAAAAGCAGTTACCAATGAACTTTTTTCCTTACTGAGAAAAAAAAGTTATTCATGCAAAAATGAAGCATTTTGAGTTTCTCTATATTAGCTTGTTCTGTATTCTGAAATACTGAGGAAAAAGAAACACCAGAAAAACATTTGTTTCCATGTATGAAATAAACGGAGGAATGCAGAGAGCTGCCACTCGCAGATGTAAGTAGCAGAATTAAGGGAGCAGAGGGACTCCTTATTTTTTGATCAGGAAAATTAGTGAATAAAAGACAATTCTTGACCTTGATGTCTTTTTCATGCTGCTTTGAAATGAAACACGCTTATACTACAATACTAATAGCAACTATAATAGCAGTAGTAGTTATAGTCGACATTCTAAACATTACAACAAGTTATAAAAATATTCACGGTGTGCCAGGTACTGTTCTAAGAAGTTTATATTACACGTGTTAACTCATGTAAGCATCCCAGCAACCCTATGAGATAGTCACTATTAGTTTCCCAATTTTACAGACGATGTCACTGAGGCTCAAGAGTTTTAAGTACCTGCCAAGTAACGCACGCGGCATGTGAAGAGGCATCGAACAGCCCATGCTCTCAACCACAATAATATATTTTGGTTAATTTGTATCTTAGGTTCGGTAGAATTGGAACCTAACTCCAAAATGATAAGAGACATAGGTGAAAATCTCCTATCAAGTTGGTGGATTTACCATTTCCTTCGTGCGTTGGGCCAATTTCTCCCTGGTAAAGGTATCGGCATATCATTTTTCTTTTGAAACTGTTTAGTTAGGTCTCTAAGGGCAGAGGATTATTAGACTCTATTTCTAGTAAGTGTTTTAACTTCAAAAACCTCATTCTATTATACCAACTTTCTTTGGTTAGCTTTTGTCTGTTATATTTTTCTGTATCAATCAGCTTTTACTTAAATTATGCTGTGGTAAGAAACGGCCCTGCAATCTCAGAGGAGTTCTATAACAAAAATGCTTATTTCTTGCTCCTGACCTTGTTGGATGTAGGTGAACTTCAACTCCGCTCCAGCTTTTCTCATTCTGGGACCAGGCGGAGGGGTAGACTCTATCCTAGTCTCAGGGCAAAGGGATCAAAGCAAAGGCAGACCCATGTAACGCGGTTAAAATTCAGATGCGGCGTATGTCACCGCTCTGGGTTCTGTCGACAGAAGCAGGTTACCGGGGAAGGTGTGATGCTCTCAGAGAAAGGCAGGCAACGCCTGGGAACGGTAACAGCTACGGCATCTGATTCTGTCCCATCCTTTTACTTTCTGTCACTCTGGGTCCTTAGTCTTATGTGTATTTATCTTGTAAAAAGCATACAGTTTGATTTTTAAATCTAATTTGAGATCTCTTAGAAAAACAGGTATGTATTTACATTTATTTGGAGTTTTATTGAACATTTTGTGTTTTCCACTTGTCATGACTTTTTTCCTCCTCCTTTGCTGTCTTCTCCACCAGAGCATCTAGACTTTATTGTGCATTGGAACCACCTGGAGACTGGTTAAAGCGGATTCCGATTCAGCAAGTCCGGGGCGGGGCCTGAGAATTTGCGTTTCTAGCAAGGTCCCAGGCACACGGACGCTGCCGGCCTGGAGACCACTCACTCTGCTGCAGTATTAGTTGCATTTTCTTTGTTTTCTCCCTTTCCCGGGTATAAGAAAAATAGAGAATAATCAAATTTCCTTTTATTTTTATACCATAGTATTGTCCAACATTATGTTTATAGATTATTTTAAGTATATTGTTTTTAAAGTCTTAAAATAATTATCTTAGCATTTTTTATCAATGTTATCTTAAATTTAGCAATGTATTTACTTATTTTTAGCCAACATTTATTGAACTTGTACTATATGCCAGCAACAAACCTGTGATGTAAATGGTTTTATTATTTCTATTTTCTTTTAACAGATGTGGAAACGGAGGCACAGAGAGGTGAGGTAATTTACTCTTAGTTGCACAGCATAGCTGACTCTAGCACCTCCACTCTAAACCTCATAGACAGCCTCATCATTGCTGTTTGCAGCCTCTTCCTTTCTATTTTAATTTGCTCTTTCTAAAGTATATAATTTTAGTCCTCCTTTCCATAAAGGCCTAGGTTAATACATTTCCTTCTTTTCTTTCCTTTGTTTCTTCTTTCTTTCTTCTTTCTTTCTTTCTGCTTTTTTTTTTTTTTTTTGAGACAGACTCTCACTCTGTCGCTTGGGCTAGAGTGCTGTGGCGTCAGCCTAGCACACAGCAACCTCAAACTCCTGGGCTCAAGCAATCCTCCCGCCTCAGCCTCCTAGAGTGCTAGGATTACAGGTGTGAGCCTCTAGGCCTGGCCAAATTTCTTTCATTTTTGTATTTCTGAAAACATCTTTCTTTCTCTTGTTACTCTCAAACGTTAATTTATCTTGACAGTTATTTTTCTTCAGCATTTTGAAAATATTTTTCCAGTGTCTTCTGTCTATTGTTGCTAATATTGAGTCATGTATACATTCTGTGCTTTCATTTCAAGAACAGTCTGATTTTTTAGGGGGTTGCTTTTAAGATTCCTTGTTTTATATTTAATTTTGCACATTCACCATCATGTTTGTTGGCTTGATGTAATGCTTGAAAGCACAAGTCTTTCTTCAATCCTGGGATTTTTTTTTCTGTTATTATTATTTTGAATTCTACCTCTCTCCTATTCACATTCCTTTCTTCCATTGCAAATCCCACCAGATGTATGTTGGACAGATGATGGACATTCTCATTCTGTTTCATATCTTATTTTTACAATATAAAATATTTTATCTTTTATATTTAGATTAAGGTGTTTTTGCCTTCATGTTTTGTGCTGCACTCTTGATGATTTCTTCAGATTTATCTTCTAAGTAACCGGTGATCTCAGACAGTCCAATTTTTTTAAAATCCTTTCCATTTCAGTGGCTTTTTAAAATATCTCAGATTTCTACTGGTTTCTTTTGCATATATTCTTTTTTTAATATTAAGCCCTTCCAATATGATGTCTATCTTTTTTATATTTATTTATTTTAATTATAATTATTTTATATTCTTTTAAAACTTTTCCTATTATTTGTAGTTTTGGGGATACTAATTTGTTTTTGTTTTTTTTTGGTACCAGCTGACTTTCCCTGATTGTGGTGTATTCATGTGGTTTGTACTGTTTTATTGTCAGTTTATCTACAGAAGGTTTTTCTCTCCTTGGGAAATCTCATGAACCTGGAATTCTTAAAGCCTCTCAACAAAACCGTTTCATCTTTGTCTTCTTTAAAGCCCCCCAGGAGTCAGCAATTCCAGACACATTTTGAGTATAATATTAGCTTGGGATTCTTCCATTAGGTGAGTAGTTTATGTTGGTACATAATACTCACATGAGGAGGAAAGCCTTCATTTGAATGAGTATTTTCCATCCTAATTCTGAGATTGAAGGCAGCCTTTCTCAAATAGTATTAAAAATCTTAAATTTCCAGTAACTGAAGGGCAGGAACCATGTGCCCTTCCAGAATATCACAAATAAAGTGAGGATTCAGAAATCTCTCAGTGAGACAAAAAGCCTGTGCCACCTACAAGGGTCACCTATCGAAAATGGTTTTCGCTTTCTCAGCTGCAATATTAGAAACAAGAATGCAATGAAGGAATGTCTTCATAATTACAAGGTAAATTATTATCAATTTAATAGAATTCTGTGCCTAAATAATGGAATAACGTTTATGGGAAAAATCAACAGATTTTCCTAACATACATCATTAACTAAGTTCCTAAATAATCATGAAACTTTTCTGGACTTTTCATTCTTTGTCACTATTTGTTTATTCCTGTGCTCCCAAACTACAGTTTTAACAACCATAATTTTATAGTGTATTTTGATATCGGATAAGGCAAGTCTCCCTTCCTTCTCATTCTTTTTCACATTGCCCTTGTTTATTCTTGTATATTTTCTTCTTTCTTTCTTTACTGTGGTAACACTTTACATGGGATTTACCCTCGCAACAAAATTTTTAGTGTGCGACACAGTATTGTCAACTACAGGCACAATGTTTTACAGCAGATCTCTAGAACTTATTCTTGCATAACTGAAATTTATCCCTGCTGAGCAGCAAGGGCCAATTCCTTTCACCGGATATGATAATTTGTGATACTTTTTTTCCCCAAAATATCACTGAAAATTGGAGAAATTAAGAGACTTAAATTTGTGAAAAGCCTTTCAGTTTTATTTCTTATTAAACGCATGCCAAGCAATATCGAGGCATTTCCTGCACCGTTCTTTCTTTTGAAGGACCCCGGGTCTGGCATGGCTCAACCTGTGAGGGGACTTATGTCCAGGGATGTCACTCCAGACCCTCCATGAACAGAACCGAGCGCCACGCTCAGGGCGGGAGGTATCTTGATGCTTTTCATCACTTCCCCTGGCTCAGAGATTGAAACTCTCACTTGAGACTATTTTAAGTTCTTCAACCCACACAGAAGCAATATTCCCTGCATTCCTCTTTACGGACACATGAAATCAACCAACTATGATTTTTTTTGTAAAGAAAAGAATTTTATAGGAAATTCTAGAATTGTCATACATTCTTGTCAGACATGCTGCCTGTCACACTGGCCTTCCTTACCTAAGAACCATAGACAATAGCACAGAGTGTTAATCCTATGTCCCCGTGGAAAGGAAAGTCATTATGTGGCGGTTTCTGGTTGTCCAAACTTCATGTAGGGAACTCTACTAAGGGAGAGGGGGTCCCATGAGAGATCTGTTTTAGCATCAGTGGGTCAATTTTAATTTTTTAAAAAAATCCTAATTATTGGGATTACATTGCATGAATCAACGAATACAAGGAGATACGATGTCTTTTATATTTTACAAAGATTTATGGATAAAGTCTAGTCTTATCTATGAAAATCAGAATAATGTAAATGACTAAACATGCTGTTCTTAAAGAAGCTCTCAGCTTACTGATGTCTGCTGAGCTTAGCAGATCTATTGAACAAAGGTATAATTAAGTATTGCCAATAATCTAGA
>NW_012151396.1:1994721-1997523 GCF_000956105.1 Propithecus coquereli | reverse complement strand
GAGAAATTTTTTCATTACAAATAATTTGTTTTCATTGTATTTTCTTTTTTTTCCTGATTCAAAAATTTATTATACATGCATAAAGCTACTGTATGCATTTCCTGGCTGGTTTATGTGTGGATATAGGTTCTCAGACCAGTTGGGAAAACACAAAGGGGCACACTTGCTGCGTCATTTGGTGATACTATGATTGGCTTCATTGCCTTTTCTAAATACATAGTTTCTTTGCCCTTGATTTCTGTAAATTGATCTTGTATCAGGCCACTTTACTAAATTCATGAATTCAAATCCATTTTCAGTTGATTTTATTTTGCACTTTCTGATTATACAATCATAAAGTTGATTCCACTATTTTTAAAAAGGGGTATGAATAAAAAATTGCTCATGGCAATATGAATTAGTTTGCCAAGTTCTAGGAATATCTATTGAAGCTGATAAATTAGTTATTTATCCCAAAAGAAGTAGGCAAATCCCTGACAGTGAAAGGAGGCAACTCTGGGACCCATCCCAACCCAACAGACCCCTTTTTTCATCACTGGGCCGGGTGCGGTGGTTCACACCTGTAATCCTAGCACTTTGGGAGGTCGAGGCAGCAGGATCCCTTGAGGCCAGGAGTTCAAGACCAGCCTGGGCAACATAGCAAGACCCCTACCTCTATTAAAAAAAGAGTGAGAGAGAAGTCTTTTTGTAATTATTTTTAAAAATTAATAGGGTCTTACTCTTTTTCTGTAATTAGATGAGCCTTTTAAATTTTACTAGTGATAGGTGCCGAAAAAAATACTAGTGTCCCTCTCATTCCTGAAGTTTGCATATGTTCTTGGGGATGGAGGAGATACAGACTCCTCCAACGGGAAGTTGTGTGGATAGTGAGAGAAGTCAGAGAAAACTTCCTTGGCAGGAAATGATTAGGACTCAAGAATATGCCATCTGGATGCCGTGTTCTAATAACATCATATCAAGTGGGATTATGTGCTTAATATTACAAAACATGTCTCCTTTTTAGTGTAAGATTCAGCTCATGTTCTTGCTCTTAATTTATAGATTTTTTTTTTCCATAACGTACATGTAATATTGGCTAGGGATTTGACCTTTTGCATAGGAACTAGGAAATAAAAAAGAATTTACTACTGTTCCCAACTGCATGAACAGCTCTTTTACTGCTGATGGGAACAGGGGCCTGTTCTGATCATTTTATACAAATTCCATCTAGGCATAAGCAGAACGTGTGCTGGCACTTAGCCAAAGAAAACCTGAGTGCTCACGGCTGCTGGGTCCAAGGCATTGCTGTTCTACCTACAATCAACAGGGGATATTCAGTACACACATTTTCATATCTTCACATCCTCTAATTCTTAGAACCCACTCTAGATATTAATAAGCCATTTATTGTGATTTTTAAATTCCCCGGTGAAAGGTCATTTACATAAACTCTCAATAGTGGGATGGTGAATATATCTTTTCAATGGAAAAGGAAAAGGAAACGTGCTTTTGTTTTGATTGTTTTGTTTTTGGTCAGACACAAATACACTATAACCTTGATTTCCACTTAACTTACAAATATTTTGAAATTCAGCACAATAGCATTTTGAATTTATTTCTTTTTAATAGTCATCTCAGCAATTATAGTAAATAACCATAGGGAGCTAAAATATTAACGAAGACATGAATGTAGCCATTGTTTTGCTTTCTAGGTGTGTGGAGTAAAAGCCACATTTAAAAGGTAAATTTCGAAAAGACTTTTTAACAAGAAAAAAGAGAAAAAAGGACGTGCCAGCCTTCATGATGATTCTTGAACCCAAGCCAGTATTTGATAGCCTCTTAGTCACTGTGAACCTGTTTTGAAATGAAGCAGTATATAAACCAATAAATAAAGATGAATTCATTCTGGCTCTCCCTGGGCGGCTAAAACTGTAGCCTTCGCTAGCAGGGTCCTGTTTGACCTCTCCCTGCCTGCTGTCAGAGATGGGCATTTCCCTGCCCATTCATCCAATTTGCTATGTCACCATTTCTACTGCTATCTTCCCCAATCCTGGTGGCATGGATTTGATCTATGGGACTTCCACTTTCAGAAGAGCCTTTAAACAAGTAGGAGACATAAGTTTCCATGTCATTGTAGACTCTCTAATGCTTTCCATTTCTCCTTTCCCCACATTCTGCTCAAAAGTTGATGAGAAGTACAGGGAGTGGGGAGTTGTTGGGCAGAGTGGGGAGCACAGTTTTGAAGAAACAAGGGCATAGTATATCAAACACACACCCACAAGAGTGATCTCTCTTCAAGGTCTTATTTAGCCTGGTGAAATTCATCCACGTTCAAATCTCATGGCTGTCTGTTTGCATTTGCATGTTCTTATGGAGTCACCTACTGAAGTGATGTGCTTCGAATAGCAGTTTAGAATCTGGCAGTTTAGGGACTTTCCGAGTCCTGTAGGATAAGGATGGCTGCCTTATTTCTCCACATGGCCTCCGACATCATAACCCTCAACCAAAATAGCAAATAAGACCACCCATAATCCCTGCTTCTAGCATAACCAAGAAACAACAAATACTGTAAACTTTACAGTAAAAAAAGAAAAAATCTGCAACTAAAAAACCAGCTATAGAGTCCATAATAAAGACAGGATATATATATAGAGGGGAGAGAGAGATGAGATAGATACATAGCTAGATGAATGGATGGATAGATGAGATAGATGACAGACAGACAGACAGATACAGACAGGAGGTAGAGAGATGACGTGGAAAAAGGAGAGAATGGAGGAGCATCTTTAACAATGTGGAACATTGATCAATTCACTTCCAGAA
>NW_012151396.1:1986970-1988226 GCF_000956105.1 Propithecus coquereli | reverse complement strand
TTCGAAATGATGGAATTTTCAAAATAGAAGACATATTCCCAGGGTTAGGGTGGGGTAGGGTGGGGTAGGGTGGGATGGAATGGGTGTGCATATGGTTATTAAAGGGAATCTTTGTGGTATTGACGCTGTTCAGTATCTTGGCTGTGTCGTTGCATATGCAAACTTACCCAGGTGATAAAAATGTATGGAACTAGACACACACATGCACACACATGCACACACATGCACACACAAGCAAACGAGTCAAAGCAAAACTGGGAAAACCTGAATAAAATAGCTCAACTGCGTTAATGTCAGTATGCTGGTTATGATGATATTATGCTATAGTTTTGCAAAATGTTACCATTGGGATCTCTCTGTTATGTCTTATGACTGCATATGAATGTACCATTACTTCAATAAGACTTTCAGTAAAAAGGAATAATAATAATGATTTATTACAGAGTGAGTATAAAAAGAATCCATGAGTTCATACTAAGATCAGGAAACAATCAAAGAAAAAATACACACCCAATGAGGAAAAACTCTTCTTTACAACTTAAGCCTACCTAAAATATTTGGAAGTAATGATATAGAATCTCTATTTTGCAATAATCAATGGGATATTTGATCTAGGCAAGGATTATCAATAGGTACTTACTCTATTGGGTTTAACTTTGTGAAGAAAAGAATATTAATTACAAAGAAAATGTTACTTTTACAATAGGGAAATCTGGCAAAATCTACCATATCTAAGTCACCAAAGATATCCTCACCCTTAAGGGGACAAATTGGTATTGTGTGAGAAATACATTCCTGTAGATATTCTTGGAAAAATGTTTAACCTGAGGAAAAAAATATGACATAGTATCCAGGTTGGAAAATATTGTAAAACATGTTTCTATACTTTTTCCAAAAAAAAAGGAAGAAGAAAAATGAAAAAAAACACAAGGTAGATAGATTAATCTAAATCAAAGGAAACTAAAGAGCTATGGCAACCAAATGCAATAATGCAATAAGTGGTTCCTGGCCGACATCTGGAGTAAAAAAGTGAAAACAGGTATAGGTCAGTTTTGGGAGAAGAAAACATTGAATATGGCTTGTATTATTTTATCAGTATTAAATAAGTTGGGTGCAATAATGGTATTGTATTTGTGTAAGTGAAAGTTCTTTAATTACAAGAGACACTGAAATACATAGGGTAGGTATCATGATGTCTGCAACTTACTTTCAAAGATTCAGTACAAAAGGACAGTTAGGTAGACAGACATGGAGAG
>NW_012151396.1:1984810-1986920 GCF_000956105.1 Propithecus coquereli | reverse complement strand
TAAAAATAACCAGAGAGCAGAGGAAAGCTATAACCACATACTCATATCTGCATTAAATACCCTCAAACATGAAATTTCAGACATGATGAAAATAAACATCTTATGTCACAATGACAAAATCTTAGAACAGATAATGGAAAAAAAATACAGAAGTACAAATAGGAAAAATAGCTCAAATATGCCTCATTAGAATCCCTAAAGAAGAAAAACAAAACAGTGGAACAGGACTAATATTTAAAACAATAATCCAAGAAAACTTGCTTAAAAATTAGGAAACTCAAATCTACATATTGAAAGGGTCTATTGTGTGCTGAGGGAATTTTTTTTAAAAAGCGGCCAATTCCTAGGTATACTCTAGAAAACTGTGGATTTTAAGAATTAAGGAGACATTCCTTTCAGCTTCCAGGTAAAAAGAATAAGTCGCTTATAAAGGAAAGGAAGGGTGCAATGAGACTTCTCAACCACAAAATACAAAATAAGACAACAATGGGACATTCTAGAAGAATCGAGGAAGGCAATGTTAAGAGTGTTTAAAGGTCTTATAGATACATTTTAAACATGAATAAAAAAACTTAGGAAATACTGTGCTCAGGAATTTCCTAGAAGTGAAGTTTCATACAATATATCAGCAGTATGTCAGCAAATTATACAAGATATAATCAAAAGAACTGATTTTGAACATTTAGGATATTTAGTTACACCTCACATGAAGGAGAAAAAAATGTGGTCAATATAATACACGAAATGAATAAAACATAAAATAATATGGCAAAGTAAGGAATAATTATATAAGATGTAGCAATAATTTTGAAAGATTAAGCTTATATAGTAAAAGAAAATGATTTCCAGATTGGTTTGTAAAGCAAAATACATGTTGGTGGTAATGTAAAATTGTAGAGATAGTCTAAAAAGCAGTTTAGGAGTTTCTTCTTTAAAAAATCAACACACACTTACCATATAACCCAGAAATGGAACTCCTGAGCTTTTATCCCAGAAAAATGAAAACTTAGGCCCATCCACACACATGCACACACAAAACCTGTACATGATTGTCCACAATAGCTTTATTTGTAATAGCCCCAAATTAAAAACAACCAAATGTCCCTCAATAGGTGCATGATTAAACAAATTATGGTACATATACACCATGAAATACTACTCAGAAATAAAAAAAGAATGAACTATTGATACATGCAAAGACTTGGATGGATATTCAAACAATTATGTTGGGTGAAAAAGCTCCTCTCTAAAGGTCACATGACTCTATTTACATAACATTCTTGAAATGATGAAATTACAGAGATAGGTGGATAGAGATTTGTGGCTGCCAGCAGTTGGGTGTGGCTGGGAGAGGGTGGTGGGTGTGACTCCCATGGGGCAGCACAAGGGCCATCCCTATGGTGACGGGCAGTTCAGTGTCTAGAGTGCAGTGGTAGCTACACAGACCCACACTTGTGACGAGATGGCACGGCATTACGCACACATTGTGCCACATTAGATTCCTGGTTCTGGTGTTGTTCTGCACTTATGTAAGATGTAATCATCGGGGGAAACTGTATGAAAGATACACAGGAGCTCTCTATGCTATGTTTGTAATATCCTGTGAATCTGTAATTATTTCTAAATAAAAAGTTTTTTAAAAATGATTTTAATGTTGGTCTTTCCAAAGCATTCATTTCACATTTTCTAAGAAAAGGAAATACATGTCAAGAATTGTGAAGAATCTGAGATTTGCTTTACTTAGAAGCTGCCAATTCCACCTGTTACTTTTTCATAAATCCTGGCAGATGACAAGAGATTCCTGGTTCAGGGAAGAACTTTCTTACTCAAGGCACAGCAATCAGCATGAGTACCAATAGGTCCTGAATAGCTAAAACAATCTTGATGAAGGGTAGTAAAGTGGAGGGAATCACTCTGCTCAATATTAAGGCACATGGCCGGGCGCGGTGGCTCACGCCTGTAATCCTAGCTCTCTGGGAGGCTGAGGCGGGTGGATTGTTTGAGCTCAGGAGTTCAAAACCAGCCTGAGCAAGAGCAAGACCCCGTCTCTACTAAAAATAGAAAGAAATTAATTGGACAACTAAAAATACATAGAAAAAATTAGCCGGGC
>NW_012151396.1:1982363-1984605 GCF_000956105.1 Propithecus coquereli | reverse complement strand
GTACATGTAATATTGGCTAGGGATTTGACCTTTTGCATAGGAACTAGGAAATAAAAAAGAATTTACTACTGTTCCCAACTGCATGAACAGCTCTTTTACTGCTGATGGGAACAGGGGCCTGTTCTGATCATTTTATACAAATTCCATCTAGGCATAAGCAGAACGTGTGCTGGCACTTAGCCAAAGAAAACCTGAGTGCTCACGGCTGCTGGGTCCAAGGCATTGCTGTTCTACCTACAATCAACAGGGGATATTCAGTACACACATTTTCATATCTTCACATCCTCTAATTCTTAGAACCCACTCTAGATATTAATAAGCCATTTATTGTGATTTTTAAATTCCCCGGTGAAAGGTCATTTACATAAACTCTCAATAGTGGGATGGTGAATATATCTTTTCAATGGAAAAGGAAAAGGAAACGTGCTTTTGTTTTGATTGTTTTGTTTTTGGTCAGACACAAATACACTATAACCTTGATTTCCACTTAACTTACAAATATTTTGAAATTCAGCACAATAGCATTTTGAATTTATTTCTTTTTAATAGTCATCTCAGCAATTATAGTAAATAACCATAGGGAGCTAAAATATTAACGAAGACATGAATGTAGCCATTGTTTTGCTTTCTAGGTGTGTGGAGTAAAAGCCACATTTAAAAGGTAAATTTCGAAAAGACTTTTTAACAAGAAAAAAGAGAAAAAAGGACGTGCCAGCCTTCATGATGATTCTTGAACCCAAGCCAGTATTTGATAGCCTCTTAGTCACTGTGAACCTGTTTTGAAATGAAGCAGTATATAAACCAATAAATAAAGATGAATTCATTCTGGCTCTCCCTGGGCGGCTAAAACTGTAGCCTTCGCTAGCAGGGTCCTGTTTGACCTCTCCCTGCCTGCTGTCAGAGATGGGCATTTCCCTGCCCATTCATCCAATTTGCTATGTCACCATTTCTACTGCTATCTTCCCCAATCCTGGTGGCATGGATTTGATCTATGGGACTTCCACTTTCAGAAAAGCCTTTAAACAGGTAGGAGACATAAGTTTCCATGTCATTGTAGACTCTCTAATGCTTTCCATTTCTCCTTTCCCCACATTCTGCTCAAAAGTTGATGAGAAGTACAGGGAGTGGGGAGTTGTTGGGCAGAGTGGGGAGCACAGTTTTGAAGAAACAAGGGCATAGTATATCAAACACACACCCACAAGAGTGATCTCTCTTCAAGGTCTTATTTAGCCTGGTGAAATTCATCCACGTTCAAATCTCATGGCTGTCTGTTTGCATTTGCATGTTCTTATGGAGTCGCCTACTGAAGTGATGTGCTTCGAATAGCAGTTTAGAATCTGGCAGTTTAGGGACTTTCAGAGTCCTGTAGGATAAGGATGGCTGCCTTATTTCTCCACATGGCCTCCGACATCATAACCCTCAACCAAAATAGAGAATAAGACCACCCATAATCCATGCTTCTAGCATAACCAAGAAACAACAAATACTGTAAACTTTACAAGTATATACAGAAAAAAATCTGCAACTAAAAAACCAGCTATAGAGTCCATAATAAAGACAGGATATATATGGGAGGGGGGAGAAAGAGAGAAAGAGAGATGAGATAGATACATAGCCAGATGGATGGATGGATAGATGAGAAAGATGATAGACAGCCAGCCAGATACAGACAGGAGGTAGAGAGATGACGTGGAAAAAGGAGAGAATGGAGGAGCATCCTTAACAATGTGGAACATTGATCAATTCACTTCAGGAAAGAAGGTGCCCTACCCTGAGGGAAAAACAGAGATAATGTGTTTGAAATATGATGGGCAGAGCCCTGGTTACTGGGGAATTAAAAAAAAAGGGCGGGTCTTGAAAAGACAGAGGACAGAAGGGGCCAGTCTCATGAAAGCCCTGTCTCTAGGGTAAAGAGAAACATCATCCCTTAGAGGTCTGGTGTTAAAGGAAAAGAAGTAAGGAAGTGGTGAAAAGTTATGTTCCTAAAAATGTAAAGAGAGTTAGAATCAGCATTCATGTAGCCACCACCCCGCCTGCACCCAGCAGGCACCGCAGAGGAGGCCCTCAAGAGTTAAACCAGGAAAGGCAGGCAGATTCCTTATCTCTGCATTTACCTTTGATTTTTTGGAAAATCTGTTATTTCAAAATGAATAAAAATCAAGGCATGATCTACACACAGCTATTAAAAGAAGAAATTTTAAAAAGAGAATAAAAATATATCGACCAGTAATATTTTTTTTCT
>NW_012151396.1:1965071-1972178 GCF_000956105.1 Propithecus coquereli | reverse complement strand
AGGCCCTGTTCCAGACTTAATGAATTAAAAACTCTGGAGGTAGCTTCAGAGTCTAGATTTTTATCCAATTCTTCTAATAACATTAATTAGCTAACGTTTGTAAGAACTGGTATAAGATGTTATTGCTATTGTTCAAATATAAAAAATAAATGCAATTAAATTTTCCCATTAAATATTTTTGTAATCATTTTAGTCAATGATTAAGTGGAAATTTTTTTATATGTGGCACAGCATTAGCACTACTCATATTTATTTTGTCATTAAGGTTGAGTTCATTATTTTATGATGAGAAGCAGAAAACACATTTTGAAAAGCATACAATTATACTAATTTGTTACTAAGGGATGCTGGCATTGTTAAAACCAAGTGAAAGGTCCACTGTTAAGCAAGAAATACTCATATTATCTAACAAAACAGACAGATCTAATTGCTAACTGTTTACATTTCTTTATATGGTCTTGGAATAAGGAACTATAAGGTCATATCATCAAATAAGAAATCATGAGTCTACAAAAACAAGCCCATCTGGATCCAACCTTCCCTTGCCCCACACTCCTTGGCCTCTTCTCTCTCTGCTCCCACGGTTTGATACTGTTACTTCTATCATTCAGCAAACTGGTGTTTAAACTGGTGTTTAAATTTCTGTTATAAGCAGGGTAGTTTTACACTTGTTGCCAGTCATGCAAAAAAGGACTAAAGCGCTGCTCTCTGAAACTCTGTTGCAGATTTGGACACAGACTCCAAATGGCTACGCAACCTGTCTAAGGGCATGGAGCTGAATGTAGCAAAGAGTCTACATCTCTCAGACTTCAAAGTGCTCTTTTTACACAATTGTGCCTCTCATGAAATAAGGATGAGATAAAAATTATCTAACAGGGGAGGGGGCAGAGCGAGAGGGCCTAATAGAAACCTCCAGCAATCGTCCCTCCGCACGAACACCAGTCCAACACCTATCCACACAAGAAAGCACCTTCATGAGAACCAAAAATCAGGTGAGCGATCATGTTTTAAAACTACCTGGTTTTTCCATTCTTGGGATATCTCACTTAGTAGAATGCATTCCAGCTCTATCCAGGAGTATACGAGAGGTGCTATATCACCATTGTTTCTCAAAGCTGAATAGTACTCCATGGTATACATATACCACATTTTATTAATCCACTCATGTATTGATGGACACTTGGGTTGTTTCCACATCTTTGCAATTGTGAATTGTGCTGCTATAAACATTCGGGTGCAGGTGTCTTTCTTATACAGTGTCATTTGGTCTTTTGGGTAGATGCCCAGTAATGGGATTGCTGGATCGAATGGTACTTCTACTTGTATCTCTTTAAGATATCTCCATATTGCTTTCCACAGAGGTTGCACTAGTTTGCAAGCACCACATGCACTCACCATTAAATTGGTATTAACTGATCAACACATAAATGCACATATAAGAATAACATCTATTGGATGTTGGGCAGGGGGGAGGGGGCAAGGGGGAGGAGAGAGGAGGGGACGGGTATATGCATACACAAAGAGTGCAATGCACACCACCCGAAGGATGGACATATTTGAAACTCGGACTTGGCGGGGGGGCAAGGGCAACATACATAACCTAAACATCTGTACCCCCATAATATGCTGAAATAAAAAAAAAAAAACTACCTGGTTTTAACACTATATCAAGGCAAGAGGTACTGAAGGGGGCCGAAAAGGCACTGCATTGTCCTTCGGTGGGCTGTGAAGAGTTTTATCTGAGAGTCAGAGGATCAGAAGACATTTATAGATATTTTTTAAAGCTTTGTTTTAAGGCAGTGGAGAAGTAGCTCTTACGAGTCTAGGATTCCCTTCTGATCAGAGATCACTGGAGAGATGGGTACTGATAAAAAGCTTTTTCTTGGTTCATGTACTTTCCCCAGCTTCTGTTATGGTGCCTATTTTACTGGTCCCTCCTGGACCGTAGCAGAAAGAGCACATTTTCTTAAACAGGCCTCAGATCCTTTAGAGGATGATTCTGCATCCTTCCTTGAACTATTCTAATTGAAGAACCACAGATGAACCAGGAATAAATCATTTAAGAGTTCATGTAAGAACCAGGAATATAAACTAAACCACAAATCAATGATTTGAGTCAAATTAATCTTGCTAAACCAAACTGAAGCCTGAATATTAAGGTTCTTTGACTCAACATTGATCTGGTAAAAATTGGAAAAGTTATTATAAATTGGTTATACCTGGAAATAAACATATGTGGTTTTCTAATATTATAAAACAAAGAATAACTATACCCAAGATCAATGATTCACAAACTTTTTCCTTTGGAAAAAAAAGCACCTAATGTATTTGAAAAGAACAGTTTCCTGGGCCTTATCCTAAGTCAGAATGAGATAAGAGACATTGGAATCTGTATTTTACCCCACGGATCAGGTAATTCTTACACCTGGCAAGCGTATGACAGAGCTCTATAGGAAGGACTGGCAAACTGTGGCTCACAGGGGAGCTCCAGCCCATGGCCCGTTTCTGCAAACAGAGTTTTATGGGAACACGGCCATACCCATTTGTTTACATATTGTCTATCCCTGCTTTCCCACTGCAACAGCAAAGTTGAGCAAAGTTGAATAGTTTCACCGGAGACTTTATGATTCACAAGGACTAAAATATTCACCACCTGGCTCTTTACAGAAAAAGTTTGCCAACTCCTGCTCTAAGGAAACATCAAGGGCAATAGAAAGATTATTGATGAGGGAATTGGGAGCTCTGAGTTCTAGCAAATAGCAGTAGGCCCAGGGTAAGACATTCAACTTTTTGAAACTAAGGTATGTTATCAGTATGTAGTTGAGGATGGGCATAGTATAGATCTCCTATCCTTAGGAGATCATGGAAATAAGCAGTTATTTTTAAATGAAAGTCTGCCAACTAAAATGTCAAGGTCCTTTGATTTTTTTTTTTTTTTTTGCTTAAAGTATTATTAAACTACCAAAATAAATATATAAGCCAACATTAAGCAAAGGCTTTGAAAGGCAGCTATAGATCCCTTTGCTGAAAAAAAAAAGGAAAACATTATCATTTATTAAGTGGTAGAACACATCTTTAAAATTTGTATATATGGGGAGAGATTTAAGTAAAATGTCTTTTGGTGATAAAATGTTTGTGAACCAATAGATTAGATATTCTCTAAGGTCCCTTCAACTCTAAAATTCTGTGAACACAGATGTGCCACAAGGACACTTCACAGTTATGATGATGCCTTTTCTTTGCTTCCTCCCTCAATGGTAAGAGTGGTCAGACAGGGATGGGACATTTGCAGGGGGTCGGAGGGGAGATGGCATTTAAAACAAAGATAAAACGGAATTATGTAGGCTCGTATGTTTGGTAATTACTGAATCAAATAAGGATGAAAGTGTCTTTTTATTGCTTTTTACTTTATTTTTAAAGCCTTTAATATGCAAATGTGCCTGATGAATTTTCAAAAGAGGAGACATATTACATTGTATTTCCTAAACTCAGATGACCATGAAAATTCATTTTCCTGACCATCTCTTGTGACCTGTTTTCCACTGAAAGCCTGCTTTGCATTATGACAATCAGCAGGCTGTTTTTAGGAGGATTTATGATAACTGAACAGCAAGAATAATGTGGCTATAAGACAGGTCCGAGGGTGCACAGACGGGGCCGTGCTTGGGAAGCTCTCTCCTGAAAGTCCGGGTATTGAACCGGGTGCCAGAGGGAAGAGTATGGAGAAGAAACGGGTATGGAGGTGGGGAGGAGCCTCTGCCCTTCAGGACTAAAAACAAAGCTCTTTTAAGGCATGTACACTCATCCTATAAACATACCATCCACCAAGTCAATTCACTTCACGTACCTATACTCTCGTTTCCTAGGCTGCGTTTTGCCTTTTTAACCTTTTTTTGGCCTTTAAGCTAACTTTGAACGTCACTGAACCAGACTTGTTTTGCACGAGCGTATGCCCTTGGCAGCACTGGAACCCAGAATGTGACTTGGAATCACAGTGTCTCCGCAGCCCTGACCCTGAGCTTAGCTGAATACTGACAGTTGCCAGGAGGGAGGGAGCAACTTTCCGGAGCAGCAGCCGGTAGAAAGGACAGGGAAGGTATGCGCATCTCTGAGGGGGGCCAGCCAGTGTTTTGCCTGAAAGCAGAGCCTGAGGCAAAACCTTTGGTCACTAAGAAAACTTGTCTGTGCCGTTGTCCGTCGGGGACGTCCGTGAGTGAAGGTAAACGTGGCGGAAGTCCACTTTTGGTTGGCACAGGCATAGCTTGGAACTGATCTGTGAGCCATGCCCAGATTGTTTCCTTCTCCTTTGATTGTTCCCAGGGAATCCTCCATAGGCCATGTGTATGGACATAAGCACGGAGCCAGGGCATTGAGGATGAGACAAGGGAGTCTGTGCCACCTGTTCTTACAATATCTTGTGTCATCGGTACCTGTTAGGGCTTGATCCTAAATACTTCCATTGTCCAGTGGATTACTGGTGTGCCCACCTCACCTTGAGATCTGGTAGGTTTACTAATATCCAACTCACAAAGGGTGGTTCCTGTCACATAGGCACTTGTTACCGCAGCGTCCCATAATCATTCCCTACCGGCACCAGGATCGTGCTACAGGCTCTTTTACAGTGGAGAACAGTTCTCCATAAAAGGCATGAACTTATTCCAGATAGCTGGTGTCTACACTGCAGAATTTCTACTGGGGCTTGCCAGGGGCCTCTCCTCGCCTTTCTCACACATCACAGGTACCGGCGGCACTCTCAGGTCTACTGGCCACAGAGCTCCAGGGGCAGGAAGCTGGTAACACAGCCAGCACATGCTCAAGAGCCCTTCTTGCTCTGGACTCCACTGAAAACCGGCAGCCTTCTAAGTAAAGCAATAATGGACTGAAGAAAATATTCTGAAATGTGATGCATGTCGTTTCCAAAATCCAAAGAAGCCCTGAACACTTCGCCTCCTTGGCTAGAGATGCTAGGTGTAACATCGAGTCCTCTGGGTAGGGAAGTCCAGGTATGCCGCCACCACAGATGGCACCTTCCACCTGCACCTCACCCTAGCTAACCACAGGAGAAAGTCTTGGTAACAGCGATGCCAGCACATGCCAACAGTTACCAACATGTGTTTACAACCAGAAGTCAGATTGTCATTGTTGTCAGACAGGGGAGTAGTCCAACTCCTAAAATCTGTCCTGAGGGTGTGCTGTCTAAAGCCACTTCTGGTTCCATGGCAGCACAAGTACTTTGCAAATGCAAGCTCAGAGCAAAGGCATATGTGGTACTACTTTATTAGATAGTACAGTCATAGATGAAGCAGTAAGGGACAAGGGAAATGGGAAAGCCAATATAAAGCTGTATGATTGAGCTGGCCACCTCTCTGAGCAAAGCATTCCTCAGTCTTCCACAGTTGTCTTATAAAATGCCACAAAAACTGTGTCTCAAACCAATCCATATGGAGGGAAAAAAGACAATTCCTTGTTCCCACCTCCCATTAGGGAAAGGTTTGTGTCACGGTTGTCAACACCCCTACACCTTCTAGTTGTCCGTGCATGACGACCAACTGGGGTCTCACAGTACCTGGAGCCCTGGTGTCAACAGGAAAGCCACGGAACAGAAGCGAGGGCCACAAAATGCGTGCATTGTATGTTCGCACCTGCATCATGTCAGCTGGGGCCCACCTAGGGCTGGAAGTTGCGCCAGGAATTAGAATAAGAGACAGGTGTACCTGGGTGGTCTGTGAGAGGAAGAAGTCAGAACCTGGAGGAAAGGAAGAGGGGCTCTTTGGGGGATAAAATTAAGCACAGAGGTGGACAGGGTTTACTTAGAATGGAAGAAATTTTAAGGAAGGAAAAAAAATTCAAAATACTAAAATGTAATGGATGTAAGATGAAAGATGTTCAATTTTATCCGTAATATATTGGGCAAAGTTATCTTCTAACAACTGGGTAAGGGTAGTTAGTTTAATTAAGCATCGTGATTATTTCAGCTTTCGAACACCTCACGAGGGGAGTGTGCAAGGAAATTATGACAAAATAAGTCAAACGAGTGCAAAACAGCAATAAGGATCTGAAGTTAGTGTCACTTTAACACGATTCTTTGGCTTTTCTGAGCATTAAGCCCTTGGAAGAGCAGAGGTAAAGTTGCTGGTGGGAAAGGTGGGTTTCCCGAGCATTGTAGATGGCCAGTGGGATGAGGGAAGCCAGAGAGTTTGCATCTGTAACCATGGTCGCAGATAAGACCTAGAAAAGCTAAAGCAATTTTGCAAAAAGAAAAAGAATGTTGAAGGGCTTACACTACCCAATTTCAAGACTTATTATAAAGCTGTAAGTAAGACAGAGTGGTTTTGGCAAAAGGACAGATGTATAGATTGAGGAAGCAAAACGGAATCCATAAAGGGACCTGCACATCAATGACTGATGGATTTTTTAAAATAACAAATATATTTCATAAAGAAAGACAATCTATTTAAAACATGGTTTTGAAACGACTGCATATATGTGGGAAAAAGTGAACCTTGACCTATTCCTCTCCATACACAACAACTTACTTGCAGTGGATCACAGACCTACCATGAAACCTTCTGTCCAGGTCTCCAACTACTCCTCCCTTGACTCGCTCTTGTGCGGCCACCCTGGGCATTCTCGCTGCCTTTGTGTGCGCAGTTCCCGCTGCCGGGAATCTCCAGTTCTTCACAGAGCTCACTCCCTCGTGTGATTCGGGTCTCTGCTCGGTTGTCACCGTCTCAAGGAGGCCTTGCCTGGCTTCACTGAAAAATGTCTCTGTACTCTCACTTTGCAACCTCTTCTCCTGCCTTCGTTTTGCTCATCGCGCTTATTTGAAATTACGTATTTATCTGTTTACCTTTTTATTATCTGTCTCCTCATCTAGAATGTTCTCACAGAGTCTGGGCTTTATTTCTCTTGATGATTTCTCTAACTCCAAGTAAAGAGTAGGTAGCCAAAAAGTATTTATTGGATGAATAAATACCAACAAATACATTATTTCTGGTGGGTAAAATTTTCTCCCTCTCATTACATAGTACTTAATTCATAGAAAAAGAATGTGTTTTAGAAATCACCTTATTGACTTTAGTTATTTTACAAAAGGAGAACTTGTGA
>NW_012151396.1:1963503-1964130 GCF_000956105.1 Propithecus coquereli | reverse complement strand
AATCCCTATTTAATAAAAATTTGGTATATAATTTTAAATTATGGCCAAATTAACTCACAAGTTAGAACTTGGTTACAGAGTCTGTGTCCTAAGAGAAGATATATGGAAACCCACAGGTAGGATATGTTCTGCCAGACAGAACCAATTATATTTTCAGGAAGTTTAGCTTCCTGGCTAACAGTATAGACTTTGCATAGGAGTCTTTAAGCTTGAATTCTAGCTCTGGCATTTACGAGATATATGAACTTGGGCAATTTCTTAAACTACCTTAACACAATTTACTCATTTGTAAAATGAGAGTGAACAGTATTTACTGCATCTTATTATTGTGAAGGAAAATAAGTTAATTCAAGACAAAATCTTACAGGCATATTGACAAAGTAGCATATACTTAATAATCATTAGCTATTATTATTCTTGTGAGGGTGTTACACTCATTCTAGGAAAAAAATCATTAATTAAAACAATAGTTTTTGACAAACCAATGAAAGCAATAGAAACACAAATGAGAGAAAAAGTCAGGGGATACACGGATTCCCAAAAGCCCATGCATGGACCACACATGGAGAATCTCTGACTCACAGCTGTTGGCTTAGTAACTGCTGTTGGATGAAGGATAGACATGGC
>NW_012151396.1:1958564-1959428 GCF_000956105.1 Propithecus coquereli | reverse complement strand
AGGAATTATTTTAAGAAATTTTTTGCGCATTATATGTAAAGTTCATTTAAAGTACAAAATGAGCATCTTATTTTTTCTATTTTATGCAGTTTTATGAAGTGATATTTTTATATTTACATGCAAACATAAGTTGCGGATAATGATATTGAACAAAGGGTGCAGTTGCAAAAGATAATGATAAATTTTGTTAAGTTAACAGAATTGCTAGTTTTGCAAAGTCTCTTCATCCTTATATTTGGTTGATTTGACACCCATGATATTTGTGTCTGAAGACAAGTTTAGGAGGATGCTTAACGATTTATGAATTATTACACCAGTATCACACTGAACAGTAGAAACATCCATGTAAAGCACCATGCTCACTGCTACAACTTCTGTTTTAAATGGATCTGCAAACGATTTTCAGTGTCCCCTCCCCTCCCCTTTGCACCGTCATCAGAGGCTGTAGCTTCTTTTGGTTTGTTGCCAACTGGTTTTTGGTTTCTGGCCAACTGAAAGTCCTTCCTTGCCTGCCAGCACAATCACCGTTCTCCCCAATTTGTCCAACCTTTTTTCTCTTTCTCCCTTTTTGCTCCTGTGCCCTGCTTTCCTCAGTTGTTGAGGCATGAATCAGGCCGTGATGGTGTAGGCCCCATGCCCTCCGACGCCTGACCATCTCGCCTAGGTCTATAAAGTGATCAAGAGTCTTAACTTTTCCTCAGCTTGACTATACTTTAGACAAACCATACCTCTAAGCCTGACCTCCCTCTCACCGTCCCTTAAGAATCCAGAGTGGGGAAGGGGGAGGGCGGTGGGAGGAGGGGGGAGGAGGGAGGAGGGGACGGGTATTTGTATACACAAGGAGTGCAATGCGCACTACCGGAA
>NW_012151396.1:1956368-1958394 GCF_000956105.1 Propithecus coquereli | reverse complement strand
TTTTTAAAAACCTCTTGCCAGTTTTACAGCCTGGGAATGTCTTTCTCAAGGGCCTGGGAGCCATCCCTTTGAAATTCAGTAATCCAAGAAGATAGTACCCTGTCTCGGTGGGAGCGGGAGCGCTAAGAGCCTAATTTAGATAGTCACCCCATTCCAAAATGCCACACCACGTCCTGTCATGAAGATAAGAGCACGTTTACTTTTCCTTTGGTTAAGACCACTTCCCCCTGCCCTTGCTTCCATTTTCTTGGTAGCAGTTACCACAGACTTAACTAAACGTTTTACTTACTTGTTGTACTTTATTTAGTCTCCTTCTACTGGATTATAGCTTTTTGCTTACATCTTTTTGCCTTATATATCTTTCCCTGCTTGATCACAGCTATATCCCTAGTGTCTTGAACCAAGCCTTTACATGGTTGACATTCAATAAATATTTTTTTTGAATTGATGAATAAAGAAAGGAAGAAAAGCAGAAAGGTGAACATAGTCTATTCTCTGGTAATTATCATCCACAAAATGTGACTGGATTGAGTGGAGGCTTAAAGTGGTAAGGAGAGAAGGGGAAGGAAGGGCACATAAGTCTCTCTGAGCAGGACTGAGCAGTGCTGCCCGGCACTGAATAAAGCCACGTGTGTTAGCTGCATCTGCCCGGCACTGAATAAAGCCACGTGTGTTAGCTGCATCTTGAAAGTGAATGTTAAGATAGAGTTGATCTTTACTTTGTTCAGGAATGTAAGGATAGAGCCATATTTCTCCACTCCGTATCTCAGAATTCACTTACCTCCACCGAGGAAAACATTGACTTGCCAACTGTTCTTTTAGTAACTTTATTTTCATAGATGTAATATTTATGACTTAAAATTTTGAAACGAATAATAAACTTATTTCAGAATGACCCAGCCTGAGTCTCTGACATTTTCCCATGGTGTTTCAATATTTTTTATGAATACTAAGTCCTGGGTCTGACCCAAGAAGAGCATACTACAAATGTTGCTGCTGACATAGGAAATAGTTAATTGAAGCAATTGAGATACTCGCTTTTAAAAACACACCTCAGAAGACTTGAACACTTCAGGATTTGAACTTACATATGTGAAGGAGGACATCTGACCTTATGCCTTCAGAACAAAGATAAATATTTATTATTAATTACAGACATAATGAGTTTGATTGCAATGCTAGATAGATGTAGACAGGCCCTCATGGAGTGTATGGACTATTGGGAAATTTATCTGTGAAAGTAGAAGTCTCAACCAAGGCAACTGAAGATGAGTCACCCTCCCCAGATGCACTACCCGAGAACTTGATCAAACCACACATTTTAATTCCCTGACAAATTATAAAACAAACTTACTCTCTGGCTCTAAAACACGCTCCTCTTAGGATTTTAACTCATGAAAATGTAATAAAACAATTCCAACTTGTGAGCTTAAAATTAATTCTAATTTGGTCTTGACACTACTAAAGAGTTTACAGAATTCTTAGGTCACCTATGACATTACATTATAGCCTTTCAAATGGCATTTTGAACATTTACCTATGTAATGAGGAAGTGAAAGATGCTAGAACAAAATTGAGAAAAAAGGTTACAGATCTTCTCTAGGTTGTCTCGTCAAATTGTTCTAGAATGTATTTCAACCCTCAATATATTTTAATTATGACTTTGATAGTGATACTTAAAAATAAAAATTTATAGGTGATATTCAGTGGAATGAATGTACAGGAGCTTTAAAACAGCATTGACCTTCAAAAATGTTTGGGAAAGCATATAAGGAAAAAAAAAGACTGTATTTAATAAGTTTAGGTGTAACTCCTACAACACAAAGTAGAAGAATCTACAAAACACTATTTTACACATGCAAATTAGGAACTGACTTCTAATATGTATGATAAAATGATTCAAAAGCCAGAATTCATTATAAATCGAATAACAAATACAAATGGTATTGTTAATGGAAAAAAACACACCTAGGAATCAGTTAATTAATTTAAAAATCTGGTCCTTAAAAAGAACCAGAAAGAAATA
>NW_012151396.1:1955523-1956318 GCF_000956105.1 Propithecus coquereli | reverse complement strand
AAAAGGAGAGATATGCATATATTAAAAGACTAGAAAATGTATGAAAGTCTTCTCAAGTCCCACACACCAAGAAAAACCTAAGTGTTGATCACATTTTATGTTACACTCAAGTTCCCTTTGTCAAAGGTTCTACTATCTTTTAGCTGAGCCAATATGTCTCCTAAGACAAATGAATCACATCTGTTTTTTCAGTGATAAAGTATGTGCCAAGTGCTAAGTTTTTATACTTTATTGCACGATCATCAAGGAAAATGCAAATGCATTTTATTTAAATTACCAAATAATGGTGAATATTTAACTTCAAGGATAAATATTTAGGGTTGTAAACAATGGTATTTGTTCAATAGTCATGTAGCCAAGAAAATATATTAATATTTGAATGCTCAAAGTGTATAATGAATCAAAGTTTAGTTACATAACCAACATAAAGATTTTCGAATAGAGTAAATGAGAGTTTGATAAAAAGGATTAGAGGTAAAAACAAGTAGACTTACATAGACGAATGTATTTTCAGGAAAGAGGCATGTGAAATCTAGAGGCCAGTGCTTTGATTTTTGGACGATTTGTCTAGTGGATGTGTACGTTTACATCGTTAGCAGTGGTATTAAAATCAGATGGTTGTACAGGTGAACCATTTCTTTTTCTTGTGCTTGCACTTGTCTCAAACAGCTAAGACTGTGGAGGGGTGCACCTGAACAATCTGTGACATGTTCCAGCTACACTGACGTGTGTTCAAACTGGCCAGTCCATTGTTAGTGTGAGTCCTTCACCCAGTGATGCTTAGAGAGCTCCGGA
>NW_012151396.1:1952560-1953898 GCF_000956105.1 Propithecus coquereli | reverse complement strand
TGGGGGGAGGTCAGACCTTCAAGATGGAAATGATCAGTCCTCCAAGTTGTGATTGGAGATATAAAATTATTTTTTATTTTATTAACTAGCTCCTCAATGCTGAGTCTCAATAATGTTTTTATTCCACTTCTAGATAAATTAACATTAAAGTATATTTATATTGCAAATTTGTCTTTCAATAAAATTGACAGATGCAGGAAGAGGGAAGAGTGTGGGAATAAAGGGCCCATCAGATTCTTTTAATAATATGTGGGAGGGAAACATGTCAGTGATAGCTACAATATATGGCCACTTAGTATGATTGAAAACAATAACCAACTATCACATTTGATATCTTATTCTAAACCTTAGCAAACCTCCATGTGAACTCTTAGACAGTGCAAATTACAGAAATGTGGCCCGTTGTGTGTTCTGAGAGACCACACAGTCTTCCGGGTTGCTCCAGGGATGCCCAGCTAGAAACACCATAAAAACGAAACTGCTATATAGATTTGAAGCTGCCTGAATACTCTCAGAACAGTTGCTGGATTAATTTGGCAGGACCTATGATCCTCAAACTGGCAGACCCACGGCATTCCCTCCGATTAGCTAGGAGACCTGAAATCATTTCAGTCTTTATGACTAAATTGAGATACCTTTTACTACTATTAATAGATCATCTCTCCAGCTAGCCAGGGGCTAGTTGACCTCTGTATCTTGTAATAATTGGGCTCTTCTTTTTCTCTTTAAAGGCTTTTTTTAATTAATAAAGGTATATAATAGTTGTATATATTTATGGGGTACATGTGATATTTTGATACTGGCTGTATAAGGACCAAACCTGGGTAATTGGGATATCCATCATCATTTCTTTGCAGTTAACCTTGATGTCTGTGGCTTGCATATTGTTCCATCACCAGCCCCAGATTACTGTAAGTTAACTCTTTGATGTACATAGGACCTACTCCAATCCAACCAAGAAACTTTTAATACATGAAGGTGTGAATTACTCTCATACTTAGTCCTAACTCTAAGGCATTTGCAAACTAATAAATGTAATAATTGTGTCTGTATGTCTCTTCAGAACTCCAGTTCAGAGATATGCTCAGAGATTTTTTAAAAAGTATTCGTCAGTCAAAATATCTTTAGGAAAAGTTTCATACCATATCCCCCTCTTGGAAAGGTATAGCTACCCATAACACATTAAATGCTCTGAGGAGTCTATAGTAAATAAAATTGTTCAACTGTTTAATCCAGTGTTCCTCAAACATTTGGTCACTCAATGACCCTCTCTTTATGCTATTTTTACTTTGCAAAAAATGAACGGTATATAGAATATAATTTGGGGAAATACTTTAA
>NW_012151396.1:1939854-1948382 GCF_000956105.1 Propithecus coquereli | reverse complement strand
TAATAATGGTAGTTACCACTCACTGGGGTTTTGCTAAGAGCCAGGGGCTTTATATCTATCATGTCTAATTGTTAGCTGCACTGTTGATTACTCCTTTTTGCACATAAAAGCACAGAAGCTAGAACATTTGAAGGGCAGCAGGTAGAAGTACAGGTTCTGGAGTAACACCCCCTGGACTCAACATCCTGGCTCCAGCTCTTAGTAATTATGTGATTATGAGCATCGCGACCTTGCTGTGCCTTTCTTGCATCATATCTAAAATGAAAGTGATGACCTTTTAAGAGTGTTGTGGGAATAATTATGAGATTTAAATTAGTTCAAAGTGTAGAATACAGTGCTGAAAACACAGTAGCATTCAATAAATATTAGTAACCATCATTAGAGGGGTTTAGAAGTTTGCCCGGAGTCATGGAGCTAACAATTGACTGAATGAGAATCCTCTCTTTCCACTGCCCTACACAGCCTTGCTTTCTTAGAAGACAAAGAATTTTTCTTGAAAATGTGATCATGCACCTTATGAGCCAGTATAATCTAGACAGCACAGATTTTCAATGAATTATTTAGACTGAAGTTGAATTTTACCTTCCTAGTTATATTTAGGTAGATTTTTTATCATCTTTTTTTCCATATGCTATAAAACTTCCATTAATATAATGGATGCAAGGCCCATAAATAGCACAAAAACAACATGTGGAAACAGTGAAATGGCAATCCCAGCTCAAACGGGTTTATTTCACTTTCATATGGTTCAGGAGTGGTAGTGGTGGGCACAGCAATTACTTTTTCTCTCTTCCCAGTCAGCTACACTCCTATAAATTCTTATCTTCTTCAAATTCCTAAGTGGATTAATAGTTTTTAAAAAGTTTTCATATCTGTGTCCCTTAGACAATAGTAATAGTTGCACCTCCCAGTGGTTCAGATCTCTGAATCTCAATTTTCTCTGTCATTCTGCAATTTCCATTCCATGCCTTCAAATTCTTTACGTAAGGAGGCCATGGTGACCTGCCTTAAATCTAATTTTATACTGACATCTGCCTCACTATTTATAAACAAATTCAGTACAGTTTAGTGAATCAGTACTTAAAGACAGAAAAATATAGCTTGAAGCAAATGGCAACAGGATACTTAAACACAAAATCCTATCGCTTATTTCATAGCATTTCCTCTGTCACACGAAAAAAAATGCTTTTGGCTACAGACATTAAGAGGCAGCTTTGTGATATATTCTGCCCAAGAAATAATAGTTATCAAAACAAATAAATCTTACAGATGTCAGTGTGATGTACCTTCATAATACAAAGCTTGAATTCATAGGAGACAAAGGTTATCAAACTGCGGACTTACATATAATTCTCTAGTCTCTATTTTCTCCCTTTATGGGGCTGAAGAAAATCATAAAAATAAGGCAATGAGCTTGTAAGCGAACAAGAAGATGTGTGCCTAGGAAACACAATAAACAGAAAGAACCTTTTCTGAAAATTAAATGAGATTTCCTATGTGGTCTTTCTCAGCACGGTGTCAGGCACAGTGGGTGTTAACATATTAATATTTCTGGCATTTGAATCCGTGGAAACTGAAAATTCAAAAGGGAAATGAACACAAAATCTGTTGCTGTATGTGAAGTATTTGAAAGTAGCAAAATTAGATGAATATATTTCTTTGTGAAAATTAAATCCTCCCAAGAAGCACAAGAAATATATTAGAATGAACTTTTAATTACATTATTTTTAATACCCTGTGAGATCATTTTTTTCTCTTTCAAAATACCACAATCAGTAAAAATTAATTTTTTTGTGTGTCTATTATGTATAAGGCATCATCTTTTATTGTTGAGGAATTAACTATTTTTCATAAGGAAGATATCCAAATAATCAAAGTTCACATCTCTCATTAAACTAGTTTGATACATCCTAATCTCCAGGGGGCGCCTCCTGTCTTTCCGGTTTACTCCATTAAGTGTCTCAGTTCCAACAGTCTTTTAATTCTATCAAGACCACCTGTTCATTGTTGATCCTACCATCTTTTCAAATCCAATCATCCCCTTGACATCCTCACTTCCCTCCTTATCCAGTTTAAATTCCATGGTCAACCTTATAATCGCTCTCACATGACCTTCTGGACTCTCCCCTCCAACTTGCTTCCTCATGCACGCTTGGAGAAACATTCCTACCCATCCTATATAATGTAAAAAGAAAAAGAGATGGAAACACAAATATACAATATTACTAATGAGAAGAGAATAGGTATACAAATAAGAGGAGATACAAATAATAAGATGTATAGTATTATAATAGCTAACACTGACAAGGCACATACTAAGTCCCCGGTCACTGTGCTAAGTGATCAAAAATTTTAGTACTTTCTGTAATGATCCTTTAAAAAATGTCAAGGCCAAGCCTTATGAAAATAAAGTAACTTTTCTCCAAGCAGAACCAGTAAGTGGGGAGCCAGGATTTGAACCCAGGCAGTTGGGTGCCAAAGGTATGGTCTTGCCCACTTCACTATACAAAAGAACCTGAAAGTCAGGATGAATTGGATAGTGTTCCAGAAAAATCAAATTACCAGAATGCATTCAAGTGATGTAGAAAGGCTGAGTAGCCATGGGGTTTGTAAACAAAGTACCCCTCAAAAATGTACTCGGCCAAGATGGTTTCAAAGCAATATGAAAATAGCATCTCACTTATTATTTAAACTGCTGTAGAGCTTAAACACAAGAACACTTTGAAATTCATTTCATGTAAAATACAATATCCTGATGTCAAACCCTGACAAGGAAAGTGCAAAAAGTTCACAGATTATGCCTTAACTATGAATATGGTTGTAAAAGTCCTGTGTGTTACAGAAAATTGAATTTACAAGTATACTAAGAATAATGCTTCAGTATCTCCAACTGGGATTCATTCTTGACATGTAAAGATGGTAATATTAACTGTCACTTATCAAAAGCTTGGTATGTGTCAGGCATTGCTGAACTGATACCAAATCCTCATTTCAAATCTATGGGGTGTAATTGTTATTGGCTCCATCTACACAGGAGGAATCAGGCCCTGGTACAAAGTAGAACTGAGTTTGTCTTCAGAGCACGCTCTTTCTTAACCATGACCTCACCTCTCAAATGGTTCAATATCAGGAAATGTGTTAATACAATTCATCCTATTAAGTGCTTAAAAGAAAATGACCATGTAATTATACTGATAGATGTCAACTTTGAGTGAATTAACATATTTTAAGAATATAATTTAGCACGGTATAACTCTGTAATGATATAAAATGAACAAACTAGGGCCACATTTATCAAAGTGTAAGAAGTTCACAGATATGGCCCAGAGGAAAAATGGCAGCTTGCCGAAGAACGGAGCATCATATATATTTATATAAATTTCAAAACATGTAAAACAATAAACTATGCTTTTTAGAAATACATGTTAATATGACAGTATAAATAAGAATTTTGTCTACTAAATAAAACATGCAAAGCATTATCATTTTAGGGATCGATATAATTGTAAGAAAAGCACACGGCATATATTTATACTGTATTATATTTGTTCATAAGGTGGCTGGTAAGTTCACAGGTGTATTTAATATTATTTGTTTGCTATTTATGTTTATTTTAATAATACATAAAATAATAGAATCAAAACGTACTAATTAAATGACTTTTAAAATATAAAGGGAACTTCCCTTATTCCTTGATGTTCCCTTATCAAGACACATTTTCAGCACTTGGTGAGTTATGACACACATATATGTTTGTGTGTATATGTGTACAAATGCATGCATATGTATGTTTATATGTGTTCAAAATACTGGGATAACTTCTTGGTACATCTTGCAAACTTGCACTTTTCACTTCATTTACAATCTGTCTCTTTTCAAGCCAACAAATACAAATTTACATCATCAGTTTTAATCGATGCAAATTATTTGGTGTTTTACATCAGTGACAAACTGATGGACAATTAGTTCATTAATTTTTCTATTTTGTAAAAAACACTACAATGTGCAATGATCACCCTTGCACATGAATTTGTCTCTTTTCTAACTTTTACTCAAAGGTACTTGGTTGCTCATGAATTTGGTCATCTTTGCTGGTAAATCCACATTTTAGAAGTTGTACGTGGGAATTCTGAGAGGCAGGCAGTGCTGAAGGCGAGTTGCCAATCCTGGCTCATTTTACATAAATTCCTTAGCATGGTTTCCAAGACCATAAAGGTGGTATGGTGGCCCAAAAATGCCCACCAAGGCAAGTGTGGGATTGGCATGATCATGGAAGCCTATCCTAGAAAAGGAAGACCAGTTATTTTGCTTTCCTGGTTTTTGTATTTTTTTCTTTATCAACTCTTACTGAAATCTTTCAATTCCTTTTCCCCAACCAATGGCAGCCCAGAGCACTCTCTGCTGGCCACAGGCATGTGTTCCATGCTCACCACGGATGAGCGGGGGCTCCCAGGTCCAACTTACCCCTCTTTGGCTGTACTCGCTTTAGCTCCAATCCACTTCTCTTGAAAACGTTCTCTTCCTTTTAGCTTTCTGTGACACCTCTTTTCTTTTTCATAAGCTGAACTACGCATTTAAATGTTTGTTATATTTTACTTAGGACTTCCTTTTGGGCATTTTGTATTGTGTAATTTTTCCAGTACATGACATTGGCCTTATTTTTGGAGGTAGATGGTCTGTATCACTTTGATGATCAGAAAAAAAAGTTATTTTTAATTAAAAAATAATTTTAATTTGGCCCATTTGTGTTCAAAACCAAGTCCAAACTCTTGAACCCTTCTTAGCTGTTTCCACTCTTCTGCTTCTCCTTCCAAAACTACGTCTTTAGAAAATTCGGAGAAATTTCATTATTTCTTGTTTACCTTTAGACACAGGATGCCTTTCTCTGACTATCTGTTGGAAGCCATTTAGTCCTTCACAAATGACTACTTTTAAAATGTGCTGGAAGAGCTCTATATTAGTTTCCTAGGGTTATCATAACAAATTATCATAAACTGTGTAGTTTAAAACAATGGGAACGTATTCTCTCACAGTTTGAAAGGATGGAAGTTCTAAATTTTCAAAGTGCCAGCAGGGTTGGTTTCTTCTGCAGGCTCCACGGGAGACTCTGCGCCATGCTGGTCCCCTGGCTCTCGTGTATTGGCAACGCTTGCTGTCCCTTGGTCGTAGCTGCCTCTTCCTTCCCACGTGGCTTTCCTCTCTCTCCACATCTCCTCTGTGTCTCTGTATTGAAATCTCGCTCTCTTCTCTTTCATGAAGACACCAGTTTTTGTATTTAGAGCCAACACTAATCATGTATAACCTCACGTTGACTCAATTATGTCGAAAACACCCTATTTCTGAATAAGGTCACATTGACAGGTACTAGGGGTTAGAGGGGTTAAACATCTATTTTGTGGGGACACAAATCAACCCACTACAAATTCTTTTTATCCTATTGCTCTGTTTTGTGCTCCCAGAGAGCTCTGCATTTTTAAGATCTCTTCATAATCTGTTGGCAGTGAATTTTTTACAAATACGTGGCTATGTAAGAGTCAAGTCGATAAAAAATAAATTCGGTCTTGAGGCCTATTGTACTACTGAATATTAATTGCTTAAAACATTTTCTAGAAATTTTAAATAAAGCCTTAGATATTCTTGTCAGTTGTTATTAAGACAGGTGGCTACTGTAAGAAACATACTTAATATTTTTTAAGTCCTCATTCAACACTTCAAATGAAAGGTTTTTTTATGCATAAAAATATTCAAACCATTTTTCTGCTTCAAAGGTTTCAAAAAGTCTGTCACCCAATTATAGAGGGCTCAGTTTCTGAGAAGAGCACAGTTCTGTATAACAGAGTAACATATGGCAAAACTTTGCAGTGACACATCAAAGGTAATATTCTTTATGTAAATTCTGCAAATAAAGCAGAAGTACATTTTCTTAATGTACGAAAATAAGGAATGACAATGACTCCTCCCCATCGACCATTTTCCAGCTGACACTGTATGTTAATTGCTCACAAAATTTCAAAAAAATAGTTTCTAAATTCTTGCACATGTACTAGTCAGGTCTAAAATTACTTTCTGAAGGTTGGTTGACCTTCAGGGAATGTACTCCGTTGGCTTAGACAAGGAGAACAGGGTTAGCTAGGGCTTCACCGTGTGAAGTGACGGGAAGAAGCCACACACAGGCAGCCCAGCAATGAGCATGGCATGGTGGAGGTCAGGGTGGGGTGCTGGGATGACATACGTGGTGCAGGTGACACAGAGCAGGTGGTCACAGAGTGGCAGCTCTTTTTACGGTTCTCAAAGTTCAAAGGTAGGGAAACTAAATAAGACCAAGATGGAACTGAAAACCCATTGGAGTTGGGGGCAAGAAGGAAAGTCTCTCAGATTATATACTAGATTTTATTCTTAAGCCATGAATTTCTAGAATTTATCCATGTCTACTGAATGACTAAACCAGGATACATTGGTATTTTACACATTGCACTTAACTGTACTGTATATGCTTAAATGAATTGTTCATCAGTCTACATATTTTTCTCTCACAGGAAACTAATTCCTTTCTCATTTCCAATGTTTCAAATCAAAGAACCTCTTGTAGAAATGGTGCATTAGTCACATTCATCCTAAGTGGAGTCAGTACACGTTGGTCATGATTTTGGTGCCACATAGGGACAGCTCTCAACTGAATCTACCCATTTCACTGACATCCCTTTGTTGGGACTGAGAAAATAATACCTCAAAATGAAGGCCTCAGAAGCAGCCTCAGAAGCAAAAGTTTTTCTCAGATCTTCTCCTGCCTTCTTGTCTCTCAGTCCCATTCTCCCCTGAGGCTAGACATGGAAACTACAATCCCTCTTCCCCAAGTGGGTCATAGAAGCCAGAACCCTTTTCCCCGAAGCCAGCCATAAAACCTAAAACTGACTTTCCCTCTGCCTTTCAGTGGAAAACTGGCCATAAAGAAATTATTTGACCTACCTTGTTTGAGTGTAGGTCATAAGACCTCTATTCCAGAGAAGGTTTTGCTCCACACCCAAGAGGAAGGAATGTTGCTCAGAGAGGCCAAGAAGAATCTAGATGGACAGGCCATGCTGGGTTTCCCCACTCAGCCTGTTAGCACTAGATCATACCCTTTTTGTCCAATCATATTTCTACACTGCTGTTCAGACTTTGCTAACCTAAGCATAACAATGGACAATTTCCCTGGTATCTTTGGGTCTTCATTCTGAAGGCTTCTGTGTATGTGGTAAATAAGTCTGTATGCCTTTTTTCCAATTAATCTGCCTTTTACAAGTTGATTTTTCAGTGAACCTTCAGAGGGTGAAGGGGAAGTTTTCCCTTGGTCCCAACACCCTATGGGTCAGAGCCTGGACACTGTGAGATAACTAAGCCATACCAAACTTTACTCAGATCAGTTCTATTTCTGATTTGCTCATCTGACAAGACCATGCCCAAAGTTCATCAAAATAATTTAAACTTTTTATGAGGGAGTGCGACTTAAGGTTTGGTACTTCTCCTCAATGTAAATCTGTGAAGCGGATTAAAAATTTAAAGTCTCATTGCATTGTCATTGCTAAACAGCATTGCACTGTCTCTAAAGAATTAACTTCAGAATCTCAACACATTCCAGATCACATAAGGCCACTGTATTCTGTTTTTAATGATTTCTTCCACATCTCTTAGCAGGATAGCTAAGAAGCAGATGGTTATAAACCAGCAATTCTATTCCACATTGACTGAGTCAGCTAGAAATTTAAGTTGTTCCAACTTCATTCAAGTTGCCTTTTGTATTGAACAATCAGTAAACAGAAATGTTGCCCATTATCCCGAAAGTAATGAACTGTCCATAAAAGTGCTGGACTGACATCGCTTGAAACTAAGGTATTATGTTTACCCACAGAACGTATAACTCTGAGTGGCAGCAGTGAATATTTTTTCTAACGTTATACCCTAAATTGGCTTCTTAAATGCAATAAAATTGATTTCCTCCTTTGGCCTGGATATACACCAGCTGTTATTTTGGGTTATATAAACTATATTTGCAACAATTTAAAGTCATATTTGACTATACAATTGATCTAACATCATTAAAATCTATTAGCTGCTTTACTGTCTTACTCTTATTAAATCAGCTTTATTACCACAAACATGAAAAGTTCTATAATCTGGGATGAGTATGAACTATAGAACCTTATTTATTTATTCATTTTTTATTTCAGAATATTACAGGGGTTCAAAGGTTTTGGTTATATAATTTGCTTTTGTATAGTTTGAGTCAAAGTTATGAGTGTGTCCATCACCCAGATAGTGTGCATTGTACCCGTTAGGTGTGAATTTGCCCATCCCCTTGCCCCTCTCCCACCTGCTTGATTTCCATTAAGTTTTACTTCCATATGTGCACACAAGTTTTGATCCTTTAGTTCCAGTTTAGTAGTGAGTACATGTGGTGTTTGTTTTTCCATTCTTGAAATAATTCACTTAGAAGAATGGTCTCCAGTTCCATCCAGGTTGTTACAAAAGGTATCAGTTCACCATTTTTT
>NW_012151396.1:1937649-1938084 GCF_000956105.1 Propithecus coquereli | reverse complement strand
TATCATGACTGTGCCTGAATGTTGTCAAATGCTTTTTCTGCAACAAATGATATAATCACATAATTTTTCTTCTTTAGACTACTAGAAGGGTTGTTTGTTTTTCAAATAGTGAAAATTTTAACACTACCTTTTGTTTTTATTACATTTTTTCAAGTCATCCATTAGATAAAATGATGTTTTAACTTTTATTCTACACTTAATTATAACTTATACTTAAGGGAGATCTCTTACAGAAAAGACTCAATATGACTGTGATCTATGTTAAATGAATATGGGTTTGGTAGTTCGCCTCAGGACTTAGGTAAAAACCTGGGCAAGTAGCTTCATTGTTAAGGGCATGAGCTCAGGGTCAAAGTACCTCCGTTTCTTTTTTGTTTAGGGATAGCATAGTTCCTTACAGGGTTAGGGTGAGGACTTTATATATTAATACATTTG
>NW_012151396.1:1935996-1937334 GCF_000956105.1 Propithecus coquereli | reverse complement strand
AACTTTTTGACCCAACAAGAACTGAGTAAAGTTCTCCACAGATGTATATATTTGAGGGTGTTTAGAACTTTATGGGAGAGACTAACGTGGTAGCGACAGCTGTGATGGTTATCAAGTTGTGATCAAAGCAGCATATTCAGGGGTAGGTTTTACATGATTCATACACTGGTAAGAAACGTCTACCGATTACTCTCTGTAGGGCCGGCAGGCAGGCAGAATTGTAGGTTTAGGCAATCAGTGGTAAGCTTTTCCAATGTGAAATCAGTGTCAAGAAGTAAGCCATCTGTGTAACCTTTGCATTTGCCATACAAATGTGTGATGAGTTCACTGGCGGCATTTCAGAGAAAAGCAAGCAGGGCCTGTGTAATTATTTCAAAGTTAGCAATAGAACATATTACAGAATGACCCTGAAGGGGGTGCTCAGTTTACTAAAAAAGTATGTGGTAGACTCAGCCTTCTGCTGAATCGCCTATACTGAAAAATGGACCCCTCACATCACAACCGTAAATCTGGTTCTCCACTGTTCATGATAATACTAGGCAAGTATCTAAAATTCCCTATCAAGTCGTGGCACAGTGGCATGATTTTAGCATTGCCACTTCCACTGTTAAAAAATAATATGTATCACCTCATCATTCTGAAAGCATACAATGCTAGGATAGCGTAAGAGTTTAATCTTTTCAACATGATTTATTGTAAGATCAAATTTGTCTTTACTGATTTTAAACATATCCTTTATAATACAGTATATTTCTATTATACTTGGGTCTAATCTAGTTCATTGATATATTTTTATGTCACTTCCACAGTAATTTTTTAAAATAAACTTCTGATTTTGGTATAGTTTTGATTGAAATAATTATTGCAAAGATGATACAGAGCTCCTATGTAGTCTGTACCCAGTTTCCCACTGTTTAACATCTTACATTAGTATGGCACGTTTGATAAAACTAATTAACCAATATTGATAAATTCTTATTAATGACCCTAATTAATTAAGATTTGCCCAGTTTTTACCTAGTGTTCTTTTTTTGTTTGTTTGTTTCGGGATCCCACCCAGGAGACCACATCATGTCTCCTTAGGATTCTGTTGGCTGTGACAGTTGCTCATACTTTCCTTGTTTTTAATGCCTTTAAAGTTTTGAGGAATGCTGGTCAGCTATTTTGTAGAATGTTCTTTAATTTGAATTTGTCTGATGTTTTCCTCATGGAGTTGCAGGTTGTTGGGAGGAAGACCACAGAGGTAAAGTACTGTTTTTTATCAACATGACTCATTGTTGTTGGTGTTGACCTTGATCACCTGTCTGAGGGAGGGTCTGTCAGTTTTCTCCACTGGAA
>NW_012151396.1:1929506-1934231 GCF_000956105.1 Propithecus coquereli | reverse complement strand
TAAGATAGGTGCAGGTGAGGAGGTGTGAACAATTTTAGTTAGGGAAGTGACATTGTCAGTTTAGAATCATATAACCTGGTATTAGTTATATTCATATACTTCACTTAAAACCAGAAGCATTATTTTCCTTTTCAAAAATAATAAACATTCTCCTAAAGACTCACCTATTAATATAAATTCACATCTTTCAAGCCCTTCATACTTTTTGCTAACATCCATTATAAAACAAATGTACCATTTCATTGAGCAAAAAGCAATACACCAACTAATAGATTACATAGCACAGGGATTCCAACATGAAAAATACTGCAAGTTCAAGCTATAAACTGCCTTGTGTCTTGATAATGTCACAGTGCCTTATGAAGTGGGACACTAAAATTCAATTTGAAGTATATTTACTCGTAACACTAAGAACCTGTGAAAGAATCAAATTGCTCAAAGGTCTGTTTGGAAACGTCTGGGGACCTAGGCTGTGCTTTGCCATGCTATTGCACGCCAGGATTATTACTGCCCTACCAAATGCCGACAGCTACGCTTGGCAAGAACCAGAATACTAGTCACAGGCTCCCCTTAACAACATCTGCCAGCTATTGTTTGCTTAATTCTCAAAGCTTGAGTGGAAACCTCAAGAGTCCTCAAACCACGTGGGAGCAAAATCCAGACACAGACAGATAACAAGCACCCAAAACATCTGTAGAAATCAGTATGTCGAGTCTCTTGCTAAAGCGTTCTGCAACACATTCTCATTACAATAAGCCGTCCTATTCAGTAGTGTACCTGAATCCGTCTGGGCCATTGTCTCACAAGCAGCCCAATTTCCTAAAGCAGTAGATGGGCTTAAAGTTGCTTACCTGATTCACAGGCAAATGTCTTTGACGTTTCATCATGAAAGATAATTGCCACTGCATGCTTCTTTGTCTCTCGAGGCAGTCTGGTTATATTTTTGATATTGTGCAATTCAGTTACCTTGAAAGAAAAAATATTTTTAAGTTAGTGCACAGTAGATATAATCTATAGTGGAGTGCTGAAACAAAATGATCAGTTACCACTGTCTTAAACCACTTTCAACTGGATATTTGTACTCATTTCTAGTTAACTCCAGTCAGAAGCAGTAAAGAACAAACAAAATGTCTTCTAATGTGCCCTCAATTTTGGTCACAGATTATGTTATTTACTGCATTTAGAAATGGTCCAGAAATTATGTAGAGGAGCTCCATGGACTCTGTGCTTTTATTAAAATTGTTATCCCCAGAAAATAATAGCAGTTGTGGACTACGAGGATTCTCATTCAATATCTGGTGAATATTGATTGGATTTAATATCTCATCTAACTCCCATTTATCATGCAAGTTCCTGGTAGGACTATAGGCAGGAGGCAGCTGACGCCTATCAACAAAATTACTCTAACATTTGGAGTCATTAATATAAACAACGACCTGTTCTCCAGAAACACGCACACAGTATTCACAGATCCATATACTGCTTCTCCCACCAAGGCCCATCCAAGATTTATGAACCTAGGTTGACAAATCTTTCCTCATTTTACAATTAAAAATATTCAATAATCTCATGTGTTTTAGATCTTGACTCTGTATTGGTACACGTTCTTCTGCATCTTTTATTTTTTCCTCACAGTCAATAGAAATGGGCAAATGTTTTTTTCAACTACTCTGCAAACACAACATTAGAATAATAATGTATGAGCATTTTCTAATTCACTTCTCAACATTTTTAATCTTATTTTTCCTTCTAATTTAAAATATTTCTTATTTCTGGTAGAAATAAGAAAGTAGTAGAAAGTAGGTAGGATTAACTAGAATAATAAACAACCCATTAATATCTTTTTATGATATTCTATAATGTCCTCTCTATGATTTTATGATCATCTATGATAAATTTATTATCTTTTGACTAAAATTTACCCTCTCCAAATATAGAATTTTCATCAATACTTTTCAAGACTATTTGCTGATTAATGTTTTGATAAACACATGCACTAAATAAATACTAAATTTTACCTTTTCTAACTGCATAATCTATCTGCACACACACCTCCATGTATTTGTATACATACATATTTATATATACGTGTGTAGATATATACATATTTGTGGATTTATATATATCTTAAGGAAATAATATTTTATTATCTTTAACATTTAATGTAGTAAGAATTTAGCAAGTATTTATGTTTGTATTTAACATTATACTATGTAAATTAGGCAGTGGTCATCAGTAAAAATACAAAACAACAAAAATCACAGGCAAGGAAGCTATAATTTGTATGGAAATGGGCAAGTGCATAGGATGGAACGGAGACTAAAGAGAGTTGCTAAAAGTTACCTGTCAAAGGAATCACTGAATTCATCAGGTATTATTTATTTATGTATTTCAGCATATTGCAGGGGTACAAATGTTTAGGTTACATATCTTTCCTTTGCCCCACCCGAGTCAGAGCTTAAAGCATGTCCATCCCCCAGAAGGTGCGCACCACATCTGTTAGGTGTGAATATACAACAACCCAAATGCCCATCAATACATGACTGACTTAATAAAATGTGGATATGTATACCCTGGAGTATTACTCAGCCACAAAAAAACAATGGTGATCTAGCACCTATTGTGTTATCCTGGATAGAGCCGGAGCCCATTCTACTAAGTGAAGTATCACAAGAATGGAAAAACAAGCACCACATGCACTCACCATCAAATTGGTACTAACTGATCAACACTTATGTGCACATATAGTAGTAACATTCATCGAGTGTCAGGCAGGTGGGAGGGGAGAGGACGGGATGGGTATTAGTAAGGGTTCTCCAGAGAAATGAAACCAGTAATATATACGAGGGGTCTTCGAAAAGTTCATGGAAAATGTATATTATGAAAAAAATATACATGGATTTCAAATTTTTTTTTGCACCGAAATAAACTCATACTGACTTTTTATAACATGTCTAAACAGGATCTGAGTCACTAAGAAAGATAAAATATCAGTTTGCAAAGAGCTGCTTGCTATCAGAGTAACATGAATTCTGCTAAAGTTGAAGTAAGAACAAACATCAAATTTATGACGAAGTTTGGGTGGAAGAGTACTGACATCGTAGATGCTTTACAAAAAAATTTATGGTGATAATGCTCTAAAGAAATCAGTAGCTTACAAATGGATAACTCATTTTAAGAAGGCATGAGGCAATGTTATAGGTGAAACCCACAGCAGCAGACCATCCATACCAATTGGAGAGGAAAAAAAATTCATCATCTTAATTGAAGAGGACCAATGATTAACAGCAGAAACAATAGCCAACACCATAGATATCTCAACTGGTTCAGCTTACACAACTCTGACTAAAATATTAAAGTCCAGCAACCTTTCTGCTTGATAGGTGCCAAAACTGTTGCATCTAGACCAGAAGCATGATTATTTTTTCTAATTCTGTGAAAAATGACCTTGGTATTTTGATAGGGATTGCATTGAATCTGTTGATTGCTTTGGGTAGTATGGTCATTTTAATGATATTAATTCTTCCAATCTATGTGCATGGGATATCTTTCAATTTGTTTGTGTCCTCTTTAATTTCTTATATCAGTATTTTGTGGTTTTCTTTGCAGAAGTCTTTCACTTCCTCGGCTATATTAATTCCAAGATACTTTACCTTATTGTAGCTATTGTAAATGGGAGTGCTTTCTTTGATTTCTCTGTTAGCTAGTTCATTACTGGTGTATAGAAACACCACTAATTTGTGTATGTTGACTTTGCATCTTGCAACTTTACTGAATTAATTTATCCAATCTAACAGTTTTTTGGTGGAGTCTTTAGATTTTCCTAGACATAAAATCATCTCATTTGCAAAGAGGGACAAAATGATATCATTTTTTTTCCAATTTGGATGCCTTTTATTTCTCTCTTTTGCCTGATTGCTCTGGCTGGGACTTCTGGTACTATGTTGAATAGAAGGGGCAAAACTGAGAACCTTTGTCTTGTTCCAGCTCTTAGAGGAGAGGCTTTCAGCTAGAAAATTAGTTTTAATATATCTTTTATTTATATTTGTTTTTCTATTTGTAATTATCTCACTTAAGATCATGAAAAATTAAAATAGGCAAGATGAGTGATTTTACGTAAAAAAAGCTTAAAAAGGTTTGCTTTATATACATAAATACATATATATGTGTGTGTATGTATGTATCTATCTGTATTTTCTATCTATCTACTACCTATTATCTGTTTATCTATTTGAAAATAATCATTTTTTTACAGGAAAGAAAAATTAACATCAATATCTTATAGTTTCTGAGGATTAATCCCCTGGAGAGAAAGATGGGAATGTTTTTTGAAAATAATGACTCACATATTATATTTTAAACACATTAAAACATGTTCTGAAATAAACCTTAACTCTTTTTTTTTCACATTTAGAGACAATTTTATTAACACTAAATATTGTTCATACATAATGAATGCATAGACTTGCTTTGGGGTTGTATTGTTTTGAATTTGAGAATTAATGTACTTTGAGAGTTGCTTGTTTAAAAAAAAGATGTTTAGAAGGTCAAGAAAGCAGACCTGTAGACTTAAGTAATGATATTTTAAATATGACCTTCCACCTTAATGAATAGAAAGCATTCTGATTTTTTTTTATTCCAGGGTTTTGTGAGGGTACAAACATTATAGTTACACTTTATGTCTCTGCCTCACCCAAATGCAGGTTAAAGGCATGCCCTTCCCTC
>NW_012151396.1:1924985-1928676 GCF_000956105.1 Propithecus coquereli | reverse complement strand
TGGTTTTGAACTCCTGAGCTCAAACAATCCGCCCGCCTCGGCCTCCCAGAGAGCTAGGATTACAGGCGTGAGCCACCGCGCCCGGCCTTAAATTTTTAAATGATTAGATAATCAACTTAAGTGACATTGAAACCAAATTTAATTCCAGCATAACAAATTGATGTTTGCAAAATAGATATTATTTTCAAATGTTATTAATTTTAACTAAACAAAGGATCTTACCAAAATTGAGTCTAAAAACAATGAAAATTATGTGTTGCTTCAGAATTTATGTGAAAAGGTGAACACAGAAGTGATACAGTGTTAAGTTACATTATATATAATATCTAGCTGTATCAAACAATATCATGAAAACATTTATAAACCTGTTTTGGCAAACTTTTACAAATATAAAACACTATTAGAAGAGATACTGTGGTTTCTATATTTTTTTTTCCTCTTATAGCAAAAATCAACAAAATAAACTTATGGATAGCTTAGCAAAATGCAGCAAACACTAGGGATTTTTTTTACCTTCAGTGCCTTAGGCAATCTGACAGATGATGTAGTTCAAACAAAGTGTTTGCTCGTCTGTAAAATTTACATTTAGAAATGCAGACAGCCTCTTCAAGCAGACATTGTTACAGTGGTTTCTAGAATAATGCAAGACTTTTTGTTGTTAATTAACAGTGTGATGCCATTTACTTTAGTGTGTACCCTAGGAAATTAAAGACATGCCAGGAAAGAAAAACACTAATGAGGAGTATAAAATTCCAGTTTTTAAAAATATTTTGAATCATAAAAATTCAGGTCAAGATCTAATATATTTGAATCTCCTATCCTCAGTTTTCATTCTCTGTACTATATGTATTGACGATCCAATTGGAAACTCTTTGTATTTACTTAGATGAAGACAATTTTTAAATAATTTCTAAAATATTTTAAAATAAGAATGTTTTTGTTCATCTAAAACCTGTCATATGACATAACAATAATTATCAACATTTATTACAATTGTGAAATCTTAGAGCTTTCCAATAACAAACATCAGAAAATTATTGCATCACTAAAAAATTCAATATGTATTAATACTTCTGAAATATTGATTTTTAACATGGCTATAAAAGCACAAAATACTGATTAAAGTTTAATAAAAGCATTAAAATAAATTATCTTACATAAATATGAAATTAACAGAATTGAATTAAAGAAAAAACTGCTTGAAAAAAATCCAGGTTGCTCAGATCCAAATCAATAAATGCCATGATCAAAAATTTAAAATATTAAAGTCTGATAAGGGACAGAATTAATGCCTAAACATAAACTTACCCAAATAATGACATTGCTAACCGATGCTATTAAATTTTTATTTTGAAGCGCAATCCCTAAGCAATTCATGGTGCTAAGTGCAGACAAATCAAAGAATTTCTGTAGGACTTCATAATTTAGTTTGGGTAATAAGATTAGAAATAACTGTGATAAACCCTATGATAGAAGGAAAAAACAGAATTAAGGGAGCATAGAGGAAGACTATCTCCATTCTAATTTATCAGTTCTGCAACCACTTCGCAGGCATGACACTTGGATTTTAAAGAATGAGTTAAAAAAAAAAAATAGACAACTTCCAAACCTTATTCTCACCTAACTTCATTCATGGGAATTATATCCGTTAATGGTTACCATAAGAGATATTAGAACTTATAAATTATTAAATATTTATTTTTTCATGTGTTTAAAAATAGTAATATACTCATTTCATGCAGTGATAAGGAAACACCACAAAGCCTTCTGGAAAACTAAGTTATTGACATTTGATGGGGACCAAGAGCAAGGCTGACTTGTTACCATGCTGGTGACCTCCTCACCTCACCTTTGGAGTTATCGCCTCTCAGTTAGGGAACTAGCCACGGGGTGGGGGAAATCGACCTGCAGAAGTCATTCAGATGTTTAGATGAGAAGGTCTGAATGTTCCAGAGGCTTTTGGCCCTGTTCTGCTCTCTGCCTTGTTTATAGCCAATAATAGGTTTTTGTTTGTTTTGTTTTTCTTTTTCTGGTTTGGGCACATTAACAAGTAACAAACAAGCAGCAGCATGGAAGACCTGCCATCAACCTGAAACGCCCAGTGCAAAGAACACCAGAGAAGACAGTGGTACCACTCTCTTCCCTGTAATAAAATTATGAGGAATCTCCTGGTTGCTCTCTTTAAGCACATGCAACATTTCTTTGTAAAATAATTCCTCTATACTTTTACAGTCTATAATCGTAGACTTGGTGATTTTCACAACGATCTCAAAAAAAAAAATACCTGGCTAATATCTATGAAAGTCATTACACTAGTTGTGGTTTTTGTAACTCTGCTTCTTGTTGGCATTTCTGGAATCAAACATAGAAATGGGTACTTGAAATAAAGAAGTTCTATGTTTACTTCACACATCTGACAGCTGGGAAGAACTAGGATGAGTTGACCAGGATTGTTGACCTACCATTATGTATGAGACAGAAAGTATTATAGAAAGAAGATCAGTTCTGGTGGCATGAAAAAAAAAAAAAAATTGGCAACAGCTGGAGAGATCCTTGCTGTAAAAATGTTGTTGCAGCTGTTCAAAAGATACAAGGCTATGATTAGGTACAAACTCTGCTGACATATGTCAATTTGTAAAAGTGTCACAAATGGAAACAAGAATAGAAAAGTCTCAGAGAAACTGCTTGCATGTATGACATTGTATCGATCTATGCATGGTACCCAAGTTCAAATCATGGCTGCACAGACAACCCATGGAATTTGTTTCTCAGGCAAGATTACACAGATGCTAAAAGTAGTACAGTGTATCCCTACACCAAATCCTAACTGATCTTGTAAGCACATTGACTTTTGTCCAGTAAATTATATAGTCCCAAGGGAAGGGAGAAAAAAGGGCAAATTGTAAACCAATCAAGGTGCCAAAATTATCTGACAGTTCACAAGGAAGTTAAGTAGGATATCTATCCCTTCACAAGCAAAGATATGGAAGTTCTTCAAAACACAATTAGTAAAGTCAAGATATTTTCTATTATTTGTGCAGAGCTATACACACATATCTACTATCAATAGAAAACAAAACAGTTAATTTTTTTTCTAACACATTTGGAGTATTTATAAAAACCGAAAAGACAGTAAGTGATAAAAAAGCTTAGTAAATTCCCCAAAGAACAAAATTATACAAATTACATTCAATAATAAAATATAACTCAAAATTTATAATAAGAGGATAATTAAATATCCTATATATATAAAAAGTAAGTAGCATATTTCTAAAGAAAATTATGAGTTAAAAAAGAAATTGCAAGTTAAATTACAAAATACTTAGATTTTAACAAAAATGAAACAATATATGTTAAAATTTAAGACACATTGGCAGGTTTGGTGGCTTAACTCCTGTAATCCTGGCACTTTGAGAGGCCGAGGCAGGAGGATTGCTTGAGGCCAGGAGTATGAGAACAGCCTGAGCAACATAGTGAGACCCCGTCTCTATAAAAAATCAAATATTAGCTGAGTGGGGTGGCACGAACCTGTAGTACCAGCACTCAGGAGGCTGAGCCAGGAGGATCGCTTGAGCCCAGGACTTTGAGTTTGCAGTGAGTTATGGGGGCGCCACTGCACTCCCACCTGAGTGATAGAGTGAGAGACCCTGTCTCATAAACAAATAAATAAATAAATAAATAGACAAACAAA
>NW_012151396.1:1918173-1921580 GCF_000956105.1 Propithecus coquereli | reverse complement strand
GGGGGAAGGGGGAGGAGGGGACGGGTATTTGTATACACAAAGAGTGCAATGCGCACCACCCGAAGGATGGACATATTTGAAACTCGGACTTGGGGGGGGAGGAGGGGGCATGGGCAACATACGTAACCTAAACATCTGTACCCCCATAATATGCTGAAATAAAAAAAGAAAAAGAAAATTTTTGAGAACCAAAAAAAAAAGAGGGAGGGAGGAAGAAAAGGAGGGAGGGAGGAAGGAGGATTCAATTCCTAAAGAAAAGTCAACTGAATTATGTGTGAAATTCTAGCAGATAAAACACTATTAACAATTACATGCCTATTACACTTAGGAATGCTCTGAATTAGTCTTTAGCTCAGTTGTCCATGGCCTGGTTTATGAAACCTCTGAACATAACTAATGGGCATAATCATGTTCCTTTAGTAAAGGACACAGAGTGGAAAGTGGATAAGAGTATTGGTATGATTGTTAATATATATATCAATTCCAAAGAGTACAAAAAAGCTGAAAAAGACTGCAATTACTTTCCTAAGCTTATGAGACCAACTCTAGGTGTGATCTATGAGTTAACTGCCAATCACATTTAGCTAATGTTTACCATCAGCATCTAGGAATGATAATAAATAATTAACAAAAAAATAAAATAAATTAAACCTATTAAATAGGCTAATTTACACTTCTAAAGATGTAGTTAGAAATGTAATTAGCCTCGAATAATAGAAAACTCAATTATCAGTGATTGAAATGTGGGGTAGGCAAACTATGGCCTGTGGACCCAGTTTGGTCTGCGGCTTGTTTTTGTAAATAAAGTTACATAAGGACACAGCTATGCCCATTTCTTTACATATCGTCTATGGCTGTTTCAGGCACTACAACGGCAGAGTTGAGGAGTTGCAACTGAGACCTTATAATCTGCAAAACACGGTTTTTGTTTTGTTTTGTTTGTTTTTTACTATCTGGCCCTTTACAGAGAAAAGTTTGCTGAGGACTGATTTAAACAAACAGGACCTTATTTTTTCCACAAAACTCATGAAGCAGGCAGTTATTGGTGTTGGTTCAGCAGTTTGGTAATGCTGGAGGCAGCATTTCTGCCCACATGTCTGTCCTCTGCATTTCTGACATGCTGGTCTCCTCATGGTCACACAATGACTGCTGCATTTCCATCATCACACTTTCAATTTAGGAAAAAGGAATAAAAGGAATTGCTGGTCATATTAGGAAATATAAAACCCTATTAATAACTTCTAACAAACTTCATTTTATATCTTATTGCCAGAAATGTACCTCCCTATTTGTAGGAAGTGTAAAAAAGTGATTATCCAGCTTTTTCAGTCTCCATAGTGGAGATGGGAAAGAAATAAATGTGTTACAAATGGGCATTGAGTTCAAAACTAATTAAATTCCATGACTGATGCCAAAGTTGCGTCATGTTTCACTTCAAATATGATGCCTAGATGTGCCTACCTCTACAGGCCATGAAAGGAAGGCAGCGCCATCACTTTTGTCAGCCTAAAATATTCCTTCCCACATGAAAGCTGCAGCAAAATTTTAATGGTAGGTCACTAGAATTAGATCACAATGCAGAACTTTAAAGAAACACCCCCTGTTTCCTTCAACAAATAGCCTCAAAATATGTAAGCAAGCCCATATATATATATATATATTTTGCATGAAGTTGTACTAACTGACTAATACCTTTCCATTATCAGTTAGAGAAAGTATTGTCACAGCACTGAGCAGATGTGAGCACTGAGCCACGGCGAACATGTCACCAACCCCTGGGCCCTGCAAGGGTGTCAAATGAACACTGGGGGTGGGAAAAATTGAAAGTTGTCCTCCAAGATTGCCCAACCCTGGCTGTACAGTCCCGTTATTAGATCACATCACATGGCACTGTTTACTCTGAGAAAGAGAGATTCCCATATCCATTAAGAGATGAATGGACAAAGAAAAGGTGGTATATATACACACAATGGAATAGCATTCATCTATAAAAATAGAAAGCAAACCTGTCATTCTCGGCAAGATGGATGAATTTGGAGGACGTTATGTTAAATGAAATAAACCAGGTACAGAAAGAAAAATGCTGCATGTTCTCACTCATATGTGGAAGCTAAAAATGTTGAGCTCATAGAAGTAGAAAGGAGAATTGTGGTTATCAGAGCCCGGGAAGGGTAGGGAGAGGGGAGATAGAGAGAGGTTGGTTAACAGATACAAAATTATAGCTTGATAGGAAGAATACGTTCTAGTGTTCTACAGCATGCTATAGGTTGACTACAATTAACAACATTTTAGTGTATATTTTCGAATAGCTAAAAGAGCAGATTTTGAATGTTCTCAATGCAAGGAAATGATAAATATTTGAGGTGATGGATATGCTGTTAACAATTACCCTGATTTGATCAGTACACATTGTATACATATTTTGAAATATCTCACTGTATCCCATAAATATAGACAATTATTATATGCCAATTACAAAAATAATAAAAACCAGAAAGAGGAAGAAAAAAGAAAAGAAAAAGAGAGAGAGATTCCTCAGGCATGCCTGGCTTCATCATGTAAGCCTTCTAAACGAAGAGTTTTCTTCAGTTAGTCACTGAAGAGGAAATCAGAGATTCAAGGCATGGGAAGGATTCGATGTGCCCTGCCGGCTTGGTCAGGGGGAGAATTACGGACTGTGACAGCTTCTAGTCGTTGAGAGCAGCTTCTTGTTGAAAGCTAGTAGGAAAACAGAACTCAGTCTTACAGCTGCAAGGAACTAAATCTTGCCAACAACAGAAGGGGCTTGGAAGAAGATTTTTCTATCGAGCCGCTAAATGAGAACTCAGTCCACCTGACACCTTTTGACATCCATCTTCTGCAACCCTAGACATGCGAGCCAGGATTTTGACCTACAGAACTGTGAGTTCATAAAGGGGTGTTTTTTGAGCCTTTGAGCTTGTGGTAATTTATTATACAGCGATAGAAAATTAAAACTATACCCCAATTATTGTTAGTGTTTAAATTGAATAAAAAATTCAACTCTTGGGGATAATGATGAGATTGACCAGATTGGTTTACTTGAAGACGGAACTGGAATAAAATGTAGGAAAGTTGACTTCTTTTGTCTCACCTGCAGAGAAGTTAAACCTGCTTCAGGACTAGGAGATTATCATGATAGCCCCAAGCCTAGGAGAATATTTTGTAGGACAATTTCTGGTATATAAGACAAACCTTTTATGAAAGAATAAAAATAATTACAGGAATGGTAATCTAATCTGCGACAAAGCTGACAAAAACATACACTGGGGAAAAGAATCTCTTTTCAATAAATGGTACTGGGAAAACTGGATAGCTACATGCAGAAGATTGAAACTAGACCCCCACCTCTCACCTCTCACAAAAATCAATTCAAGATGGATAACAGA
>NW_012151396.1:1916689-1918123 GCF_000956105.1 Propithecus coquereli | reverse complement strand
ACACTTGCCCTACTAAAGGTTGCAATATAGTATGATGCCACAGTAATTTAAGACGAATGGCATTATTAGTGGAGTAAGAACAAACAGGCAGACAGTTTATAATATAGATTAGAGAACTCAGAGACAAACTCATGTGTGTGTGTTTGTGTAAAATATGTGCTGCCACCATAACTGAAAGTATAAAAGGGATGGGCTTGTGAAAATTGGCTTTGTAAGCATTAAAATAAAGGAATTTATAACTTAATATACAAATTTGCATACCAGATAGATGGAAAACAAAATATTAAAGGCAAAACTAAAATGCTAATTGAATAAAATGTAGGATGATATCTTTGTGGTCTTTGGGCTGGGGAAATATTTCTTAAAGAAAACTACCAAAGCTCAACCCATCTGAGTATATCCGAGTTGCAGATTTCTGTTTAATGCAGGACTCCATATACCAAGTTAATGACAGATGATATAGGTGGGAGGTTATTTCCAATCTGTGACACTAGTCCTTAAAAGAGACAAGTAAATCTTATAAAACAGTGAGAAAAATGTAGGAATTCCAGTAAAAAAACCCCAAAACACACAAATAATATTGTCAGGAAATTCCTGGATGAATAAAACGTGAAAGCAAACATGCATATGAATGATTTCTCAAACTCCTTGAGAATAGAAAAACACGCGCTAAGACACAATTGAATATCACTTTACAGCCACCAGATTTGGAAAGGTTAATGCATAACAGCAAGTGCCAATGGGAATGTGAGAATATAGAGATCCTCATGTACCAGGTACATGTGTACAATGGAGCTGACGTATTTAAGTCTTTAAATATCTTTAACACAATGATCTCATTCCTTTTATATACCCCCCCCAAAGTTTGTCACACTGGGTCATAAGGACATAGTACAAAAATTTTAATTTCAGCATTGTCTGAGGCAATGAGAAGTTGCTAGCAATAAATTAATAGTTCTATTGCTAGGAAAATGTAAAATACAGTGCAAACTATGGAATTTCATTAGCAGTTAGAAGCAAAATGGACACGAGAAGTGCAAATAAGTTGTAAAAGCCAAAATGCAGCATGAATAAAAATAAGAAACAGAATAAGGGTTATAACACAACAGTACATACGTAAATTAACAATGTAGTAAATGTACAATAAATCAACAGTACACATTTATAAGAATCATACGAATACAAAGATTCCCATCAAACTCACTGCAATGATAGTCTAAGGAGGAGGAAAGATTAAGGGGATCAAGGAATGGAAACAAAGTAGATTGAGCAAATATTACAGAAACCAATGGTGACAGCATCCATTAATAGAGTAATGTGATTAACACAACCTTTGCCACTGAGGCTGAGCTCTACCACACCAGAAAATGAAAGAGGGAGGGAGGTGAGTACATGTGGTGCTTGTCTTTCCATTCTTGGGATACCTCACTTAGT
>NW_012151396.1:1889679-1904974 GCF_000956105.1 Propithecus coquereli | reverse complement strand
TGAGGCAGACAGTATTATTCAAGAATAAATTCTCACTGAAATATTTTTCAAATTGCAGGTTTTAAACGAATATGTATTCATTACTTGAGGTATAACTTTCCATTAATGGTAGAGAATAATTTATTCTCAGAGAACACTATGCAATAAACATTTCTCCTGTTGCATCTGTCAGATATTGCATAATTAAGCAAATTTTTTTGATGGACAAAAAAGAGATTTTTAAAAACCAAAAATGCACTGATGATCTTCTGAAGTAATTAAAGGAATTGGATCTAACTCTGTGATGTAAATACAAAATGCCTCAGAAATAATGGAAATAATGTCATAACAGAGTTGCAGTACTGAATATCCTTTCATATTCTCTGATTTACCAACTAAAACGACTTGTTTGAAATTATCATTCAAATTTGTCATTCTAATGTTGCCATAAATTATTCCTTGATTTCTTTTTTTGTTTGTTTTTTGTTTTGTTTTTGGAGACAGGGTCTCACCCAAGCTGGAGTGCAGTGGCCTCATGATAGCTCACTGCAACCTCCAACTCCTGGGCTCAAGCGATCCTCCTGTCTCAGCTTCCCGAGTAGCTGGGACTACAGGCACACTACACGCCACCACGCCTGGCTAATTTTTCTACTTTTTGTAGAGATGGGGTCTCGCTCTTGCTCAGGCTGGTCTCAAACTCTGGCCTCAAGCAATCCCCCCACCTCGGCCTCCCAATGTGCTAGGATTACAGGTGTGAGCCACCACGCCCAATTATTCCTTGATTTCAAAGATGCAAAATCTGAGGCAGAAATGACTTTGACAACAATAATTGCTTTACATTTTCCATTATTTTATATGCAATGATCTTCTCACTTTGTGTGCTATAACATTATTATTTGCATTTTACAGATAGAAAAATGTACTGTTTAAATTATACCATGTTTTGTTCTGATACGGTACCATTATGGATGGTTGCCTTACAAAAGAAAACAAAATGGACAGATATAAATAGTGGCATAAAGACAGTAATTTTGCTAACATAAATCATACTGCTGTATACTCTAAGTCAAGCCCAGATCAATCATACTGATGTTTTTCTAAAAGTCTGCATCATAATCTGCTCTAGAGAAATGGGTTAAACAGAAATCCCAGCTACTGAGTTATCTATTTTCCTTGGCATCCTTAAGCCATATAGAATAACTTTATTGACGATACCTAAGATTTTTTAAAATCTTAATTGACCTTAATATAAAAAGCACAAAGATAAAGATCAGCTCAGGAAGTCCGCTATTGTTTGAGACCACAACTTTGCCTATCTCCTCCACCCAGAAGTCTTAACACCTAGTGTCTCTTGCTAATCTCTGGCGTTAGAGTTGCTCATTCACAACCGGCCCATCCCTACCACAGACACTCTGCTCAGGTGGTGCATCCTGTCTTGGGCATTTCTCCCTTCTTTTCATCCAATGTAAAAACCAACTTTTCACATTCCCTTTCTTTGAGTCTTCTCTGAGAAACGTGATAATATGAGTAAAACAATCAATAAATGACTGTGGATTAAGGTGTGACTGTCCCAGGAACCAATGTGTATGTTAATAGGTGCTTATGTTCAAGAAACTGAGACCTCTTCAAGATAAGAGATCACGGATGGATAAATACATTAATGAATCAATGAACGAATGGATAAGATACCTTACTTCAAATAAACCGTGTTCACTTTGAGAATTGATGTCAAGAGACACCAAGCCTTTGAATACCTTTCACATCCCATCAAGTATGTGTTCATGCCAGAACAGAGTCATTTTTCATGCAATCAAAATGAGAATGTTCAACATAACATTGTGCCCATGTGCTGTTTCTGCCTTTACACTGATTTTGCCTCTAGTTTTAAGGGTGTGCTATATTTATAGGTGGCTATTTTTCACAAGGATGTCTTTATCTTTTCCCCAACTCTCTCAGATGTTTGCTTTACATAAAAATAAATACTGCCAATACCAAACAGATAGAATGAAATGATGTTTTCAGTGATGGGTTATAGGGAATTTAGAAATGAGATTGGTCCCAATACAGGCATAACTTCTCTGGCATTATGCGGTTTCATCCCTGAAACTTCACATTATTCTGTCTTCATTCATCCTTCTAAGGGGTTTTATTTATATTTTCCTCCCTATAGACAGAACTCATATTTATTTGTTAAAATTCTATGAACTGTTTTTCATCTTCTTAGAAAATTAAGGAAAATTTATTAGCTGATTCTATGTAAATTGCTCTAGTTCAGTTTTCATTGAGGATAAATTTGTTTTGAATATCTGTTATGACAATTATATACAGCTACATTTTCAACTCTAATGCATTTTTAATAACTTCCTTCAGCAGCTAGTGATTTGAATTTCAAATTTCTTTCTACCAAGAAGTAAAAAAAAAAAAAAAGTATATACCATTTTACAGCAGTTTCATATAAAAATTGATTTATGCAGCAAGATCTCCCTCATGGCAAACATATCAAATGCCTAAATGAGACCATTAATACTCATAAACTTATGTGTATGTTCCAGATAGGGCATAACGCTAAGTTAAAGTTGGTGAAGAAATAATTGTGTCCTTAGCTTATTTTTCAGAAACCCTTCACTTATGGTGGAAACATTTCGTTCATTTGATTATTTTAATTTATTGTTACTGAGCATGATAGCAGATTTTAGGACATATCGAAATAACTGATTAATTACTAGTATAAAGTATTTAAATATCACACACAGAATAGTTTGAGAAATCCATACTAGTCAATTTCTTAAAGTCATCTTGAAAATGAAGACTTTTTTTTTCCCCAATTCTGGAGATTCAATATTTGGACTGGCCATAATTGCCCAAGAGAAAACGAAGGTTTCAAACATGCCAGCTTGTCTCAGAAAAGGATTGTCCTTTGTTTACCTGACCGTCAGAGGCAACTATGAAAAATTTACAGCTCTGCCAATGTTCACTTTTGAAAAAAAAAAAAAAGGATTTGTGAATCTACAATGCTAGACATACAACAAGCCATGACAGGTGATGAGTCAGTCCTTGATTTTGCAAGAGGATATCTGAGGATAAAAATACGAAGAACATTTGTGATCTTTTTTGCCCTGATGGCTAGTTGTCCAGGCCTTGGACAAAGCAACACCGTCTGATCCCAGCGATGGCATTCCAGTGCTGCCCACAGCCCCTGGCCCTCTCCCAGGGAGGAGCAGCTCCAGGGAAAAGACGAACACACAGAGCCTCCGATATTCTATCTTCTCCTTCTTCCCTTTGCAAATGTCAACATTTTTAATAATTTTCTTTTTGGTAAAATAAATGTATTCTCTCTTTAGAGTTATTACATTATTTTCTTAGGAATATATTTACAGTCTTGATAATTACCATGAACTTTATTTTATTTTAACATTTAGTAGCAGTTACTCGTTTAAATGGTATTCTTCACAATTTTCTATCATTTCTTTAATTAGCGATTTTTCAGTCAAGTGTCAACTTTTTTGACCTGTAACTCTCTATAAACTTAGAATTAAAATACCAGTGATGGCTGGGTCCAAACATCAGATAATACCTCTTCTTGGGGATTGTGCCTGTTATATTTATAAGTAAAAATAAACCCAGGAGAACTGGCTAGAGAGCTCCAGCTAGTGTACATCATTGCCCAGCAGGCAGGGGTCTGACCAGAAATCCACAGAACACACATAATACACGCAGCCCATCAAAATTTTACTCACAAACTAAATGTCATGGACTTACATTTTACAACCTAGCAATTCCTCATTAAGTCAGGTTTAACATCATTGCCAAAATCATAATCATAATTGACATGAAAATATCAGCAAGACTTTAGAATTCAAATAATTTTGCTTATAGTTAGAACAGGAAGCAGTGTGCTGGCTGCTTTATGGTACTATATCTCAAATAATCTTTAGAAACACATAATATAACAATTTTAAAATTCATCTATGCATGAGAAAACCAAACACCTATGAGCTAGTAAGTGACTGGGCAGGAAACTGAACTTGCATTCTCTGGCAGTAAATCTGTATTAATATATAGAACACCCTATGGAGAGTTATAGAAACTCAATTTTTTTTTCATAATTTTTATTTCAAAATATTAAGGGGTACAAGTGTTCTTGTTACATGGATGAATTGTATAAGGCTGAAGTCAGGGCTTTTAGTGTGCCCGTCACCAGAATAGAGTATATTGTACCTGACAGGTAAGTTTTCATCCCTCACCCACCTTGTTAGTTTCTAACGTCCTTTACACCACTTTATGACCATGTGTAACCCATTGTTTAGCTCCCAACTTTAAGCTCTCTGATCTGGGTTCAGATATAATATAAATGATTGCTGATTATTTGTGTAACAGAATTAGCTAGCATATTACTATCAAATAATTTATTTTTTTAATAAAAGGAGAAATTCGGACTGTATATTACATAAAATAAAACTCCACAAATTCACTAAATTATCCAGGACAACTTACTCTTTATGACCAGTGAGAAATTAGAATCTTTACTGAGCTTACTCAGGCATTCTCCCAACAGACAATACTATTCTATAATTCTGAGTTCTGACTATGAATCCTCTGTATTACTATAAAATACCTAACTGTGTTTTGATATCACCAAAGATGAATTTAGGCAGCATATTTTGCATCATTTTGGGGTTGTGTTTTACATTCTCTTAATTCTAAGGAAATTGATATTTCATTCCTAGTATTTATGCCATACCTCTACACATCAGCATGTTTGATGATCATTTCCTTGTTAAGGAGCTGACTAAACAGCAAATGCCATATACATTAACAATATTATTAGCACTGCTAAAGCCAACCTCAAAATTTTTATTTCCTAAATATTGCCTAGAGCTTAAATCAAAGTAACAAATGCACAATTAACCTGAACAGAGGAAAAGCGCCTACTCAGCACCTTGAAAAATGATCTGGTCAAGTTATGAGTCATCTCATTTTGCAAAGTAGCAATAAAAATGAGTCTTTCATTTTGCAGAGGTACCACTGGCATTTATAACAGATGATTAAAATAAAGGAGAAAAATAACTTTTGCACTGTATCAGAACAGGGGCATTTTATCCCGGCCACGAATTTTTTAACTCTGCAGATTTCATCCATCAAAGAAATGTCTCCACAAATTGTCAAGGGTCCAGTTATTCCCCAGGGACTCCCAGGACTGTGACTTACCTTATGAAAGTTTCTGAAATAAGCCGCCTTTTCATCTGGAAATTTTTCTAACCTTCTGGGTCCCTTGCTAGAGGCCTTCTTAAAAACCAACCAGCATCGTCTGAAAATCTGAAAGCAAATAAAGGAATCCCATTATCCATCTTTTTACATGAGTTTACTAGCAGCAGGGGTTTATCTATTCAATTAACCCCTTGGGAATACATTTTTTTAAATGCTCTTGTTTTACAGAAAGTAACTTTGTTTTTCAGTGATAAGCATGTTCTTAATGAGAATCACAGCAAATTTTAAAAATACAACATTTCATATGAAATCAATTTATTTGTGAAAAGATTGTTATGAGTTTTTCAATGGGCTGGTTTCAGTAGTTTTTAATATACCTAAATCACTGGGATGTTGGTACCATATTAAATATGTATTCTCCCCATCCTAGTGACAGACAATTCTCCATTTTCCATGCTTGTGCAATGGCAGTTTAATTTTCTATCTTTGAAAAAAATATCACATTTAAAAATTAACTTATTTTGTAGAATTTTAGTTTTTTAAGATACTCATATATTGATTTAGAAAACTGCAACCAATATGTTTTTATGATGGGTACATCTGTTTTACTCTTTCATACTTTTTTAGTAACTAGTATTTATTAAATACTTCTTTGTGCAATACATTTCAGAATTTATATACACATTTAATCCTCATATTGAAATGAGGTATGGAAGAAATAGATGTTATCTTCATTTTTAGATAAAGTTAATGACAATGTCAGGATTTGAATGTCCTATATGTCTGACTCTTAAGCTTTGATTAAAAACAAAAAGCAGGATTACTAATTACAATAACACAAACCACCATTTCTGGACCTTGCCCTTATTTTATAGGACTAATTAATACCAGACAATTAGATTGTCTGTCACTTGATTCTCACCATAACACACTCCTGACAGAGACATGTTTGAAGAAAAGGTAATAAAATGAGTCTTTCTTTCCAGTAATGAAAGAGGTCTAAAATTGTCTATTGGCCACAACTTTTAAATTAAAACATTTAGCGTATTTTTTGCTGGAGGATAATGTCTCTACAGCCATGAGGAAATTCATAGAAGGAAACTTCAGAAACTTAGATCATTATATTTCTCTTCTATGTCTTCATTTAAATTGCAAAGTTGTCATACTGTGTTTTTTTTTTTTTTTTACAAATATAGGCTAGATAATGTAATTCCTTTGAAGTGTGCATTGTTTATTATTCACTAGAAGACAGTCTTTCTCACGTTAAAAGACACTCTTCGAACAATCACATAAAGATATCTCATTATAAAGGCAGAATAACAATGCAATCACATACTTTGACTTTGTTCTTGCTGTTTTCCTTAGATCCTCTCTAACAGCCTTGAAAACATATAAAAAACAACCCTGAACTTCTGCACACACAAACATGCCTCTTCATCTCTGCCTGGGATCAGATGCACCTTTCCTATAAAATGATTCCTAACTATGTACCTGGAAATTAAGAGCTAAATTACTCCTTCAGAGCTCTTGGTATTCTTCCTACCCACTTGTGTTTAGCACATTGTGTAGTTTTTTGTTTGTTTGTCCATTACTAATACCCACCCCAAAGTGAAACAATATTTAAATAAAAATGATTAGAATAAGATATCAGTATATGGTTTAATTTTGATTAATTTTATATGGATTTATTTAGTGTTGTAGAATTCTGCCATTTAAACTTAAAAGAAGTATTTATATGTTAAGAGGTAACAAATTTAGGAAATGAAAATATATAAGAGGACACAGTTTGGTATTGCAGAACTTTAATAAAGCTTTGGAACCGGACAGACTTGGGTTTACATGATGGCTATGTCGCTTCCTAGCTTTTGTCCTTAAATTAGCTTGGGGAAAATAATGCCTGTATCAAAACATTATTGTGGCAGTAAAAAGAGTTTAAGTGCATAAAGCTCATGGCACAGTGCATACAGGAGAGTCACTAACTAAACACAGGGCAGTTTAATACAAAACAGATAAAATGGGCTTAGCAACAGACCTTATTCAGCACATTCATAACCATTATGGATATTTACATGTACTGTAAAAATTATTGCTTGCACCAATATATTTTTAAAGGTTTCAAATGATTCCCATAATTATTGGAATTATGCTATATATATCAATAGACAAAACTGTCTAAATATTTCATTGACTACAAATATGAGTTCCTGCTAATTTCACAATGGTTTGGATATTGTTAAGCTATATGGCTATTTATATTCACATTTACCATTACACAGTTGAAAACAATACATCAAATTTACTCTCTTCCTGAAATTACTCTCTTCACAACATAGCATGAAGTAAGTTTTGCACAGGATAAATCATTTCACTCAACATATTCACACCTTTGTGTTAGCATTCAAAGTATTATATTGTAATGCCTAAAAACATAGTTTTTCAGTCAGAACAATTTGATTTTCAGTGCAGGTTCTGCTATTCATTAAATGACTCGGCTCGTAGAAGTTATTTTAACTCCTCTAAGGCTGCTCTCCTTGAATGTAACTGAGACCCAAGCCCTGGTAATATGGTTGTTGTCTTTTCCTACAGAAGAATGCTTTTGCCTGTGCCCTTTGTCACTTTATTGCTCATAACTTAGGAACAATCATGATGTCAAATGAAGCTTAAAATATTCATGGAAACATGCAAATACCCATACTGACTGCAATTCCCCATCTCATGTTACCATAGTTATTTTCCACCCAAGAGCCAGCTAATCATGAGCCAGCAAGCATACGTTTCTATTGAGGCACTCAGTATTGTTACAAAATGAACCTCATAGTGGATAATAAAGAAAAAAATAGATTTACCGTTTTTGACAGTATCTTATCTCTGTTACTACATTAACGGAGGCAAGTAAGACTGGTTTTTAAAGACTTGACATAGTAGACTGTTTACCAAGTTGAGGCCCTTAAGTTATTATTTTTCTAATCTTGGAATAATCTTGGGTTTATAAACAGTTGCAAAAATGCAGAATTCCCATGTATTTATGCAGCTTCCTCTAATATTAACATCCTATATAGCTATGGTACATTTTTCCAAACTAATACAGTAACATTAGTAAAATAATATTAATTAAACTACAAACTCTGCTCAATTTCACCAGTTTTTTCCTATCTGGTTCTGTTTGAGGATCCAATACCAGATACCAAGTTGCATTTAGTTGTTCCGTCTCCTTAGTCTCCTCTGATCTGTGATAGTTTCTTAGACTTTCTTTGTTTTTCATGACCTTGACAGTTTTCACAATTAATGGTCAAATATCTTGTATAACGTCCATCAATTTCTGTTTGTCTCAATTAGATTATTTTTGATATTTCAAAAGTCTAATGAAAATTTCACAATAAAGTGATTAAAATATAACATTTATTGGGAAAATAATATGAATTCATCATGGCTATGGACTAGTTACATTTTAATCAGATCTGATTGAAAGTTTAAAGTAATGAATCATTTAATAAATGAAGAGTTTTCTTTTGGACACAGTTTTTCAAAAATATTTTGCTTTTTAATAGGAGTAAAATAATAAAAAGGGCCCTGGTGTGGAGAATTTGCAAGTGTGGGTCTGTGTCAACGTGAAATCAAATTAAGCACGAGTCAGCACAGTAATGGCCACCTCTGTACCAGAAATATCAAATAAGCAGAAGGACGAGGAGATCATCCCTTTGTACTCTTCATCAAACTAGATTTTATTAGTGCACCAGGATCTGCTGGGCCCTAAAACTGATGCTTTATGTGAGTGTACTGGAGAAATTCCAGAGATGAGCAACAAAAATGACTGCCTGAGACCAGGATATCACTCCTCAGAGGGGAAAAAAAAAAAAAGAGAGAATAATAAAGGAATAGGTTTCATTTTGCTTATAAATGAAAGATACAAATTCTTTGAGTGCATGAAAGAAAACCATATACATAAAATTAGGTACCTTATTTTTATTTGCAACCCCTGAGAATGGGTCATAAATGAATGCCCTCCATAGCAGTGGGTGGGGGAGATGGGGCAGTCTCTTCACTGCCTGGCTCTTCTAAAGGTGTGGAGACCATTTGGCTGAATAACAACAGAACCTGTTGCTTGCAAGAATATTCACTTTCCCCAAAGTCTGTCTCTTAGCAGGTGACATTCCTGCTTGTCCCATCACGATGGCACAGTGCTATACCACTCTGTCCTGGTGGATTAACTGGTTTCACGTTCTTATTCAAAACTATCTCCTACACATGCCAATTGTCTCACCAAACAGGCTCCTGGGTTTCCCTCAGATGCCCCTTATAGAAAATTCCATGTGGTTGCCAGGACTCCAGAAAACCCCAGGATCCCCAGCTGGTCCACACCCTCAGTGTTCCACTGCATCAGCCAGCTAGCCGGCTGCCATAACCAAATACCCTTCCATCTGATGAAAACTCTTTTGCTGCACAGTGATCTCTTTTCCTTATTGCTTTCTCCTTTCCAGGGTGATTTTGCACGAAGGATATCCTTTCTCCACTTAAGACTTGCCGTGAAGTAGATGGCAGATTTCTTGGCTTCGGTTCATATCCGTAATTATGTTATTTAGCTAGGATTCATTCACAAGCTTTAACTTCACCAAAAGTTGGATTTAATAGGCCTGTTCCATCACAAGCTGTTGACCTGATGAACCCTGCACTTCAGATAGGATTTTGGTTAGAAACTTGGAAGAATTTTGATTATAGGAGTTGTCAAACCTGAGAGTCTGATGCACTAAAGGGGGTCCTAGAAACTTTGTCTCTAGAGACTTTGAAAAATATAAAGAAGAAAGTAGCATATCTGGATAGTCGTATATTTGTGTTCCCTTCTGAAAGCAAGATATTATATAAATGATATCTTGGGGTACAGGATTCAGTTATTAATTTATGACTGTGTATCAAGTGAATATATCAAGACAACAAATAAATAAACGAACAGGCGAAACCCACCCAGGAATAGTTATTTGCGGGCATGTGCTATGAGTAATTTCAGTTACTTAGTCTTAGGTGTTTGTTCTCTGACAAAATGTGTATGGTAATACTGAAAGACACACTTGGTTTTTGTAAAAAGTCGCCAATACATAAGATTCAATGTAATGCACTGATGAGTTTTAGTTTTAACTGTCTTTACAATATGGAATTGAGTTTTACTACCTTCCCAGACTGACTATAAATGCTGTTATATACATATAATGCTAGAATCCCTCTTATTAATTCATTCCAACAAGACTTGCGAGTGCTAGATTCTGTGGATACAGGAGCAAAAAAGAATGAAAAAAAATAACAACAACAAAAAACAAGTTTCGTCCCTTATGGAAAAAAAGTTCCTGCCCCATGAAACTTCCGTTTCAATGCGAGCAGATAGACAAGTGCATTTGTGAGCAGCCTTTTGAACAGTGCTGTGTGCTGGGGGACAATTACAGCACAGTGGTGAAGCAGGGAAGGCCAGGTGTGGGAAGGAAAGGCTCGCTCTCAAGGGGACTTTTAAGTGCTGCGTTAGGAAAAGCGAGAGAATGAGTGAGGCAGACATCTGAGAAAGAGGGTTTCAGTCAGAGAATTACAAGCACCAATATCCTGATGTCGGAGCTTCTGAACTGCTTCAAGAGCTGCAAGGGCCAGTGTGGAGGGCAGGGAATAGAGTGTGGTGGTGGAAGTTCAGACAAGAGAGGAAGAGCCGGGTCAGGGAAGGATCTTAGCTTTGACTCTCCGATGCCATTAAAAGCTCTGAGCAGTGAGAGCACGTGATAAAACTTACATCTTAACAAAAAGAAGCTCATGTGACTACATTAGTATCAAAGTATACTTTAAGGCAAAATATATTTTTGGAGATAGAGACACTTTGGAACGATCAGAGGTTAATTCAGCAGAATGCATAAACTACTCTGAATTTGTAAACATTCATGAATGCAGCCTCAAAATTATAAGATAAAATTGACAAAAAATAGACATAGCTACAATAACACTTAAAAAATCTTGGTATGTACTAGAATGATCATACATCTATCTAAGACTATAGAGTGTTTGAGCAACAAAATTAATCACATTGATTAAATAGACCTGTGCATAATACAGCATCCAATGATTGCATAATATAAATTATTTTTAACCTCACAAGGAGCATGAGGTTATTGGGCTACAAATGAGAAAATCCAAAGGACTGAAATAAGACTGAACGACAAGATAGGAAAACTTGCTATATGGAATACCGAGACTAATTACAAAGACAGTAATTAAGACACTAGAATCAGACAGATAGATCAATAGAAGAGAATGGTCAATAAACACAACACATATGTGAATATTTGATTGATAACAACAGGAGCACTTCAAACTAACAGTCAAAGACTTTCTAGTAAACAGCTCTGGGATAACTAGACAGACATATTGAAAGCAGAATGAAAATTGACTTCTTCACATGATACCCCCAAATCAGTTTCAGGTGTGTTCTTTTTTTATTCTTTAATGTAAAAGAGAGCACATCTATTTGGACAAACTGCTGCAATGCTAGTTGAATAGCATTTCTGTCCTCTAAAGTATGTTGCTTTCCTCCCCCCAGATGATGACATTTATATTTTTGGTCTTAGGAATCAGTAGGATTCTTAACATGGATGTGAAAGGTCCAAAAATTAAAGCTTTTAAAAAATATGTAGTGTCTAATTAATATGTCAATGACCTCAAAGTAGAGAAAAAATAGGACATGAAACAAACCACTTTTTTCCCCTTTCCTTTTGAGACAGGGTCTCACTATATTGCCCAGGCTGGTCTTGAACTCCTGGGCTCAAAAGATCTCACCTCAGCCTCCCAAGCATCTGGGACTACAGGTGTAGCCACTGAACTTTGCTACAAAAACATAATTGTAAGAGAAAATAAAAAGCTAAAATAAGTAAGCATTTAATTTTTTTTGTATCAGGAAAGAAGACTCAGAGAATTAAAAATCAAGCCATTGAATAAAATATATTTGCCACACACATAATTGTCAAATGGTGCATATCCAGAATATGTAAAGAACTCTAAGAAATGCAAAAGAAGAAGACAGACAAGCCAGTTTTTAAGAAGAGGGCAAGATACTTGAGTGGGCACATATTACAAAAAGGACCTGTACAAATGGCCAATTACTAAGCTTATAAAAAGTGCTCAATCTCATTGGCACTCAGGAAAATATCACTTTATTTCCAAACAAGTAGAGGAAAAATAAAAATATTGACAACACCAAGTGTTGGCAAGGATGTGAAACAACGGAAGCCTCACACTCTGCCAGGGAGTGTGTACTGGATAACTTTGGAAGATACACTTCTAGCCAGAATCCAGAAATTCTACTAACAATTCACAAAGAATCTAGCGGTTTTACCCTTGGTTATGTACCTACCATCAAGGTTTGTACATTGCATAAAAATGTTCATTATAGCATTATTCGTAAGAGTCTTAAATGCATAAGTTGTGATTTACGTATACAACTGAACACTAGGAAGCAATAAAAATATGAACTATGGCTACACACAACCACACAGATAAATCTCAAAAACATGATGTTGAATAAAAGAATCCAGATACAAAAGAATGCATAATGCAAGGTTTATTTACATAAATTCCCCAAGTTGGCAAAATGAAGCTATATTATTTAAGGATGCCTACTTAGGTGGTGCGTGCACAAAGAACAAGAGTGGCTTCCGACCTACTCAGCACAGGGTTCATTCAGTGGCAGGTAGTGGTAAGATGGGAAGGGATGTGTTGGGGTTTCTTTGCTGCTAACAACGTTCTCCGTCCTGATCTGGGTGGTAGATACGCCAGTATTTGCTTTAAACTGTCCATTTAGAGTTTATGTCATTTTCTCTATGGTTTCTTTAACTGAATCATTTTTTAAAAAGTTAAAAACTAGCACGTGTTCAAGTTGACATAGAAGTTATGAGACCCATTTTACTTTTCTCTTTATTTTTGCTCCCTATTTCTAAGAAGAAAAGGTAGAGCCACAGCTAGAGATGGAGGAATTGATCCTTTCTTGCATTTTTCAGGGAAGCAGAAGGCAGCCTCTGCTGCGTGTGCTGGAGGCGGCGTTAGGAGAAACCATCGCTTGGACTCAATACTGTAATAAGCAGGCAGATGCCAAACAGCTTTTGGCGAAGAGTCAGGCATCCCAGAAGTACTTACATCTCATGCGCTCAAGTTTCTAAAAAGTCCTGACAGCTCTAGCTCATCTCTTAAAAAGTAAGTAAACGATAACTGGACTTCGCTGGAGTCTGGCGTAAATAGGGAGGTGATTGTGCTGAAGGGAGACAAGGTGGGATTGTAACTAGGGAAAGGTGTTAAATCAACATCGTTGAGCAGTTATTACAAGGGACACACTGTGCTGGAGGCTTCACACAGGAGATCAGGTAACCCTGGAGACGACCCAGAAGGGTACGTGTGACTAATCCACTTAACTCGAGTAATCTGGCAAAGATCCCAAGCCAAGTGGTGCTGCCCAGACTCTAACGCGTCTCTCTGGCTTCCAAGTCTGTTTCTAGCCCATGTCTGTGGCCCGCTTTATTTCCATATCATACTGTCTCCAATCGAAACTGTGATGTACCACAGGTGTGATTAAATATACCAGGAAATAACGGATGCACAGAGAGGAGGCCAGGATTTATGTTTCATTATTCTTGTGGGAAATAATTAACTTATTTTCAATAATTATGCATTAGAATATACTTATGCCAGGCACGACTGTTATGGAATTCATTGTATCTGTGTTCTCCATTCAATATTTTATATCTTTCCTGGTAAACTATTAATTGACATAAGAGCAGGAATAGTAACTTTTTCCCTCTTGCAGCAACATAGTGAACAGTTAGTTGTGCTGATATTTTAAAATCACAATTTTTTAAATCTTAATTTTTATTTCCTCTTTTTTTTGAAATGATACATAATACCAAAAAGCAAATTGGGGAATATTTTAAAATCACTTAAAATACCATAACTATTCAGAGAAAAATAATGCGCGCATTTTGACGGACATCCTTCTAAAACAAGATCGATCTCTCTTTTTCTCTTTCTCTACACACACACACACACACACACACACACACACACACTCTCACACACACTTTTCTATATGCATACAGGTTTTTATAGATGTAACACTCTTGTAATGCATTCATTCAAGAAAGATCTCACGAGTATCTGCTATTTACCAGGTTATTTCCAGTTGCTTGGTGTTAAGCAGTGAACAAAGCAAACAAAAATACCTGCCATCCTTGTCCTCATGGAGTTGACTTCTCAGTAAGGGACAAAGACATAATACAAAATAATTGAATAAAATGCAGAGTATAATAAAGAGCATTAAAGAAAGCATGAAGAAAATTAAAACAGAATGAGAAGTGGAAGTTCTGGAGGAAGTAATAATCTTTTTCACATAGTAAATGTTCTGAACTTCATGCTTTAACAATAAATAATGCATGTAAAATATCATGTCGATGGTAACATATAAATGCATTTATGTATTAAATATTCCTAAACAGGTTCCTATGGAAAAGCATTTATAAATATGAATTTTTTGATGTTGTCTCTATGAAATATAAAGCAAATATAGATAATATAAATTTAATATATATTTAGTACAATGCATAATATATTAAGTATGTTCATAGAACATGAAGATTTATTTTTCCAAAATACTCTTAAGCCTTCACATCTTGATTAATATATGATAATTCATAAGTATCTTTCTGTTTGACTTGTCCACATGAAAATGAGTTTCTCAAGTGTAGAAACAGTGTCCTTTTAATCTTTGTCCATTAAATTCTCACTGTGTTCCAGGAGACTGATTTTTTAAAATTCCCTCTTAATTTATTTAACAATCATCTAACAAATAGTTTGTTAGGAAATCAGCAAAATGTAGATGAAACCTGCTTGCCTCTCTTGAAAATGATTGGGCTTTCCTGAATAATTAAGTAATTGAACTGGGATAATGCATTTTGCAATTTTTTTTGTTTTTGCTTCATGGAGATGTTAATGCATTCCAGAAATTATTACACAAACATTCAAACATTAATAACCAATTTGAAAAATTCAAAATGTAAATACATCTTTGTCTGAAAAGAGTAAAAACACATATTCTTAAATC
>NW_012151396.1:1883338-1887207 GCF_000956105.1 Propithecus coquereli | reverse complement strand
TAACTACTATGCCCAAATTAAGCCTTTACTTTTTCAAAATTAAATACTAGATCAAGAACTAGGAAAAACTAGATAAACAGAGTATATTAGACTACAAAACTTAAAATGCAAGTTTCATTATAAGAATTTATAGAGTGAGCATAGAATCTGTAACTTCCCACCTTGTGCATTTCCTCAACATCTGATTATGTCAACATGATAGTAAGAATGCTTCATTTTATAACTACTCAATTAATAAAATAATGCATGTCTAATTTGCAAGGGCCTCTCATACAACTTCCTTTAAATATGGCAGCTCTCTTAAGAGGTACTGTGACTACCATAATGATTTTCACGTTATATAGCATTTTCCCCAAGATGTCTCATGCATTTTTGCAAGTAGCCAAATACATCTAAGAAGCAAATCATTCATTAAAATTTAAATCAGGTTCAGAACTCCAAGTAGCATCAACTTTCTGTGTATGTTGAAGAAGTTCTTAAGTAAACTGAATCCCAAATTGTTTAGGATTCTTAGATTCAACAAAATACTTAAGATCACAAATAAAATCAAATTTTAAAAATAGTCATATATGGCCAGAGATAAGCCTGACCAGTTGAGTGACTGAGTATGTCAGGTTGACTTGTATTAAGTGCCTAGATTTTTCAAGCTACAAATCTGCTCTAAACTCTAAGACCTGCAGCTGTCATCACAATGTCTATGGCTCTGTTGCTTCTGAATGCTCAGCCAAACTGAGAATGTACGCTGCTAGAATATATACATCTATTTATAGGTCTTCCTTTGTACACGCTTGAAAGTCAGGATATGGTTCACGGCCTGCTAAATTCTCTGAAATAAATGCAATGGCTCTCTGATAAATGTAAAGCCCAAAATGTTTTTCTCCACCTATGGATGTATTAGAAATACTTAAGAGTACAAGAGCAACTGAAAAAGATGTGTCAAAGGTAACTATAAAAAGGTGTCCCTATTCACAGTAGCAAAGATACAGAATCAACGTAAGTGCCCATCAGTAGGAGAATGGATAAAGAAATTGTGGTATACATACATACCGAGATACTCTTCGGTCATAAAAAAAAAAAAAAAAGAATGAAATCACATCATTTGCAGCAACATGGATGGAACTGGAGGTCACTATGTCAAATGAAATAAGCCAGGCACAGAAAGACAAATATCACATGTTCATATTCACTTGTAGGAGCTAAAAATTTTTATTTCATGGAGGCATAAAGTAGAATTATAGAAACCAGAGGCTGGGAAAAGCATGTGGGTGAAGAGATGGTAAACACAGGTTGGTTACTGGTTATAAACATACAAACAGATAGAAGGAATAAGCTCCAATATGTGATAGCAGAGTAGGGTGCCCATAGTTAACAACAATGCATTGTATATTTCAAAACAGCTAGGTGAGAGGGCTTGAAATGTTCCCAACACATAGAAATGATAGATACTCCAGCTGATGGACACACCAAATACCCTGACTTGATCATTATACATCCTATGCATGTAACAAAATATCACAAATATCCCATAAATATGTATGAATATTATGTATCGATAATAAAAATGTCCCTGATATAAGGGGCACCACGCAGTCCACTGTGATAAAACGCAAAGAGAATACTGCTTGGGCTATGGAATGTAAACGTATGTTCATAAATACCTACAAATCTACATATATTTGTTTTTATACCTAGTAGCTTAATTTAGTAAAAAACAGGTAGTATCTCCCACAGTGTAAGAATCTATATAATTGGTTCAAGGGTTGTTTTTTTATTTAAGTATTTGTAGAATACTTTTGCTGGCCATTTTTACTTTAGGTTATGTAACCCGTGACTGGAAAGAGCAGAGGTAGACGGGGAGAGGTTAAGAACGAGAGAGGGAGAGGCACACTCTCATGTTAGATACATATGGTCATCCATTTATAGATTAATATAGTATGTGTACTTACACCTTGATTTTTTAAAATTTTGATTGACATATTTATATAAATAATACACATAAATACATATGCCTCTACTGAAAACATTAAAAACTTCTAGGTTTAATTTCTCTTTGGAACATAATTTAAGTTTATTTTTATGAGAGACAGTACTCACCAATTTTGGAACTTAAGAGGTTTCATCATTCACCATTGTATAATGCAAAATGTGAATACTGCCATCCATCTGCACTGAAAAGAATGCTTAAAGAGCAATATGTATATCTCAGTTTTTCTTATTTCATGTAGTTGGAAAGAACAAAATGAATGTGTTCATCTTTTATGTTTCTATTATCTTGCTTTCTCTGTATATTAATAGCCCATAACAATTGTAAAATTCATAAAGGGCAAAAGATGACTCCAAAATTCGAACTAGTGGCAATTTTTGAGGAGGCCAAGTGTTTCTCTTTGTATTTCACCTGAATAAATATAGTTCTTTCTGCTGCATTTGTCTACCAGGTCATCAATGAAATACTGGGAGAAAAATACACACAGAGTTTAAATTCACAGCCAGAAATGAAATGCTTCACAGCGGCAGCAAGTTTCAGGTCAAGAGTGTAAAATTGTCAACATTATCATGAGAATGAAAACTAGTTGTAGAGTAGATCTCCTGAGCAGTACCCCAAGGAGAAGGAACATTTTAGAACAATCACAACACTGGAAGTATACTTAAAATTACACCCTTCAATCTCCCTGCTTTCCGAGAGCTCAAAACTGAAATGATGCAGAACGAAAAATCCTTTCTCTTTGCTCAAGATCTCCAGGAAAGATCCATGTTTTCTGATGTCATGTTCTGCATCTTAATTTTTCCAAAATCAGGGTATTTTTGACATTATACAAAGTTATGCTTTTTGAAATTTATGTTGTTTTATTTTTTCATCAATCAGGTACAGATGTGAACTCACTAGTAAGTGAAGACTGTATTTCCATGTCCAACCAGTTCGTTTTTATTTTATGGATCCAGTTAGTATAGGATTTGATCATGCCAAGACTCAATTCCTGCAGATTCTGATTCTATAGTTTGAAGTTGTGGCCTCAACGTCACTATATTTTCTTTAAAAATTTCTTAATGCTTCTGTGAGGCACCCCTTGCTACCTATGGAATTTCTGAAATTACTAACCACATTCCTCTTCTTTAATCTTTGTTGAATGTTTTGTTCTTGTGGCTCTCTTCCTTTTAATGACCACTTTTTCCCTGTTTTCTCCACTCAATCCTCTTTTTAATTTCTTCCTTTTAAATTTGGTCATTTCTCATTATCTCTTATTTCCTGTGTACACCTTCTCTCTTGAAAAATGTATTAAAGCACTGCAAACTCACGGATAACACGACATTGATATCTGCAGCACTGAGTTTCAGGACCACGGTTTCAACTGACGACCAGTAAGAAAAAGTCAAATGGCCAAATGAAAATTCAAAATATTTTCTCTTTAGTTTGCTCTTCCTCCTGATTTTCCTATTTACTCCCATTCGTTTTATTTTGTTTTGTTTTTCTTTTTTTTGAGACAGAGTCTCACTCTGTTGCCTGGGCTAGAGTGCAGTGGTGTCAGCCTAGCTCACAGCAACCTCAAATTCCTGGGCTCAAACGATCCTCCTGCCTCAGCCTCCTAAGTAGCTGGGACTATAGGCGTGTGCCACCATGCCTGGCTAACTTTTTCTGTTTTTAGTGGACACGGGGTCTCACTTTTGCTCAGGCTGGTCTTGAACTTCTGAGCTCAAGCAATCCTCCCATCTTGGCCTCCCAGAGTGCTAGGATTGCAGGTGTGAGCCATGTGTTAACTATATTTTTCAGTTACACAAACTTCAAATCTAGGTGTCACTTTTGACTTCTCCCTATCCTTCCCCTAAATCATCTCAAAATCTATGGGCAAACCCAAAAGGGAGAATGGCTTAAA
>NW_012151396.1:1870157-1871349 GCF_000956105.1 Propithecus coquereli | reverse complement strand
ACGTAACCTAAACATCTGTACCCCCATAATATGCTGAAATAAAAAAAAAAGACACTAAAAATTAGACCCCAGGTGGTCTCTGTTGCAGTACTCTAAATACTACAGGACTTGCTACAAAGCTTGTCTTTCCCCTCACTCTTTTCATATTTATCTTTCATGTGAGTTCTCATATTTCAAAATACTTCAAAATAACATTTCTGTTTTCAAAATGCAGTTGTCCTGACCAAGAAGATACATGAGAAAAGAGCTTATTTACCTTAGATTTCAATAAAATAATGATAGCCCTGTAACTTTACAATATTTTTCATATGTCACAATCATAAAACATCACATTGAACATGACAGTTTTATTTGAAATCCCTGCTTAGATACAAGTCCTTTTTAAAAATCCTTCAATCATTCCTCTAGAAAAAATAGCAATACTGAAAGCTTTCTAAGGGGCTTATTTTCACTAGAAGTCATATCTCTGATACATTTTGGACATGCTGGACTATAACGTCAATATACTTTTAAGACACAGTGTTATAAAAGTCTTATGAAAACAGAGAGAATGTCCTCTGAAAAAAAGATTTTATTGGGATTTTGACCAGGTAACTATTGATGATATCTTTGAAATATGTTTGCTAGACAAAGATCATAAATTATTCCTTGTTCTAAAATCATAAAATTGGAAAAGGAGAAGTTTGCATGTTTGTGTAAAATTCACATGCTCTTCTAAACACAAAAAATAATCCAGCTCTTATTAATATGTCTTTCTCATAATAAGTGCTCAACAATTAATTGCATGTATAGATTTCTAAATGCAATTCAATCAGTTAAATACGTATACATACAGCACTTAATCTATGCCACTGTGCTAAGCACTATGGAATATGATAATGATTGGACCCCACATTGAAGGAACTTCAGTCTAGTGGGGCAGACCAGCTTACAAAAGCTAACTTTAAATCACCGAAGCAAAGGCCATGATACTGATATTCTCAGGGTGCACTGAGACAAAGAGGGGCGCCTGGGATAGCCCGAGAACAGCCTGAGTAAAGGAACCCTACTTAGAAGAAGAGAAGACATGAGTGAGATTGAGTTATCCAGGCAATATCAGAGGCAGAATGCAGAAGTAAGTCCAAGATTCAAAAATCTTTATATTAATAAAATCAAAGTGGAGTATTCCTTATGAATAATTTTTTCTGTCTTA
>NW_012151396.1:1867107-1870107 GCF_000956105.1 Propithecus coquereli | reverse complement strand
AAGACCATATGATTCTTTCGATAGATGCAGAAAAAGCATTTGACAAAGTCCAACGCACCTTTATGATAAAAACTCTCATCAAAATAGGCATAGATGGCTCATTCCTTAAAATTATCAAGTCCATCTATGACAAACCCACTGCCAATATCATACTGAATGGGGAAAAATCAGAGATTTTTCACTTGATTCAGCAGAAAATGAAAGTCAATGACCAGTTTTACTAAGTGAGTGATATCACAGAAATAACATTTAAAGAATGTTAGGTCAGGAGAAGGATTAACAATGACTTTGGAGTGAAAAAAAAAATTCACTTGGCAATTAGTACATTAACACTGGATAAATGATTGCAACTCATCCAGTATTGAAGACAATGGAAATAGAGAAGATGAGCCCAAGACGAAAAACATTAAGAGAAACATTTAGAAGTTCACGATAACTTCAAAATGAACAAAGGAGAGAGAGAGAAGTTAAATATATATCTAAGTATGCTCCTGCCCATCATCATTTATTCAATAATTTGTAATATACATTTTCTAAATGCTAAGATAATGTTTTGGCTATCTTTATTTGAACATAGTTTTCCAAGAATTTCCCAATTTACTGCAAAATATTTTTGAGGATATTAATGTTAATCTTCCTTTCTCTAAATTGAAATTTGTTAATTTTAACACTTTTTAAAGGGGCTCTGGTTTTTTTTTTATGTGTTCGTCAAATTCTTAACCAGTGATTATAAAAAATACACTAATATATTTCAGAATATTTTGTTTTCTGCTGTCGGGTTATTGGTTTTCCAGCCTCACTGTTTATTAGTTGATTCCACATCCAAGAGGGAGAGTAACAATTTCTGTATAACTAAGAAGTTCAAAGAAATCACTTAGTTGTCCTTTTTTTTCTTTTTTATTACAGCATATTATGGGGCTACAAATGCTAAGGTTACATATATTGCCCTTGCCCCACCCAAGTCAGAACTTCAAGTGTGTCCACCCCCCAGATGGGGTTCACTGCGCACATTAGGTGTGAATATACCCATCTCCTCCTTCCCCCTCCCACCTGCCCAACATCCGATGAATGTTACTACTATATGTGCACTTAAGTGTTGGTCAGTTAATAACAATTTGTTGGTGAGCACACGTGGTGCTTGTTTTTCAATTCTTGTGATACTTCACTCAGTAGAATGGGTGCCAGCTCTATCCAGGATAATACAAGAGGTAATAATGTTTGCCAATTATTTCCTCTATGGCTAAATTCATGACTTCTAACTGCTTATTAATAGGAATGCTTATTACATTTATGTGGTTACTGAGATATCTGAACTCTTCACCATTTCATTTTTTGTTTGTCTCTTTCTCCATTTAATGCTTTGCTTCCTTCCTACTTTGTGATGGAATAATAAAATTTCTTAGATTGCCTCTCTTTTTTCCCTCACAGCCTTTGAAACTTTTTCCTTCCCATTCCATAAAAATAACCATTTAGTTGACAAATATATTTAATCACCTGCACACATAACTCTCACCTTTTCTTTTCATTTCCACTGTGACATCTAATACAATCTCCCTTTAGGAAATAATGTCCTAGTAACCTCCCTAGCTGATCTTCTGCCTTCATGTTTGTTTGACTCCAATCCAGTTTATATTTTGTCATATTAAATGTCCTAAAGCAAAGACGTGGCCATGTATCTCTTTGGATCAAAAAACAAAAACAAACAAACCCAAACAACAAACCTTTCAATGTGGAAAACATCATAATAAGGAAGAATAATACAATGTCATAAGAGCACCTGAGTAATCAGAACAGAACAGAATAGAAAATCTAGAAAGAGTGTATGATGATAAAGGTGGCATCTCAAATCAATGCAGAAAGAATAATGAACATTTTTCATTTGAAAAAAAAAATAAAAATCACATACATGTGACTTCGAACCATCATTCCCACAGTCTAGAATTTACACCATAGATACAGCTGCATTCATAACAATGTTATACCAGTAAGTTACACATTGCAAGATTGTTGATAATAGCCAAATATTGGAAATAACACCAATGCCCACTGATGATGAACGTGTTAAACTATGGCATATCCACACAATGGAACAAGAATGCTTTCTATATACTGTCATGAAAATATCTCCAAGACAAGTTTATGTGTGAAAAAACCAAGATATTTTATATGCCTTTTGTGTGAGAAAGAAAACAAAATAAAAATTTATAGCCATCTTTTTCTTTTATCTCCATAAAGATACTCTAGAACTATACAAAATGAACTTTAAAAATCAATTCCCACTACAGGATTAAGGGGTAGCGTTTACCAAGATGAAGGTAGGAGAGAAATTTTTCAATTTACAAATGATGCGTCCGTGATTTGCCTGTCTGTAAGAATTATTAAAGCATGATGAATGGCAGACTAAGTGCTTGATAGAGGTACTTGGGCTGTTTTTTCTTAAAAAAAATTATATGGAAGTCACAGAAGCCTCTGTGATCACATTTGTAGCTTAGAATGGTTAACTTTGGCAGTGTAGTGTAGAGTAGTTTGATAAGAAAAAGCCTAAGGCAGGGAAATCCCTGCGTTGACTTTCCTTCTAATAACACCTGACACGCGTTAAACAACATTTTTTTTTATGTCAAGCTTTCTCTTATTCAGTCCTCACACCAATACTGTGTGGCAGCTACTCCTATTATTTCCATTTTAGAGAAAAGAAACTGAAAGTAACAGCATTTTGCATGGGAGTGTGTGGAGGGAAAGGGGGTAGAGGAAGAAGGTAGGAAGGGGAGGTTGGCACTTAACGGGCGATTGAGAGAGGATTCTGAGGAAGACAGAGAGGTACCAGAACAACTAGGGAATGGCGTATCTGGGTGATTGAGGAATTAGGAATATAAAGATTGGTATAGAAAAAGAGAAATGGATCATCTAAGCCACCCAAACTTCTTAAATATTCTTTTTTGGGGAAAATAAATGCAACGGGTAGCATGCTTTGTAAAAAAGGACACTAAACTACACAAGGAG
>NW_012151396.1:1862316-1863502 GCF_000956105.1 Propithecus coquereli | reverse complement strand
CATCAATTATGTCAAATCTATCTGAGGTCAGCCTACTGCTAGAAGTGAGGAAAGATAAGGGAACCTCAGCTGAAGGAAATAAATTTATAAGAAGCTCACCTCTTCAACACTGTCTCTAAATTATAATAAAACATCACATTCCTTTTAGAGCTCTTTTAGTTCTTTTATTCATAAGACACCAATCTACTGATTTACAACATACGTGATTAACCTTCTGCACAACGAAATTTCTCAATGGTTAAGGGCAGGAATTAAGAAATAGAGTTACTTTAATATCTTCAGAGTAAAATTTTTAAGTATTTTAGATAAGTTTTATAGAAATAGTGAAAAATTAGGAGTTTTCCAATTAAAAATAATTGTGGACATTATTAATATACTCTGGAATTTGGGGTGAATATTTACAAAAGAGCAAATGAAACAGCTGTCTTACTCTTGCTAAGTCTCTCACAGAGCAGCATCCGGGACCCAGGGCAGGTGAGTGGGATACTATTATGCTTCTTTCAGATTCTGTTGCTCATCATTATACACTGGACTATGAAAAGTATCAGTACTTGAAGTTGCCAGCTCTTAAAACATTGAATTAGCCTTTTTATGTGATTAAAATCTTATAACTCTGAATTCCTGTCAAAATTCAACACCTATTCAGGATAAAACTTCAAAGAGAAATGTAAATAGAGCTAAACTTTTCAATCTGATAAGGTAGTAAAGGAAAAATGGAGACCTAACTCATATTTAATGGTGAAAGACTGAACACTTTTTCCCCAAGACTAGGTCCAAGATAAAAATGAATCCTCTCACCACATTTAAGACAGGTTCTACACTGGACAATGAGACAAAAAGTAAGTAGAAGGCATAAGATTGGAAAGGAAGAAGAAAACAATCTTTACTTGCAGATGGCATAATTAAATATTCAAAAATGTTAAGGGATCTCTAAAAAACAACTAGTATTTATAAGTCAATGGTATAGACTTCAAAGTTAATATACAAAATGACTGCATTTCTATATATTTGCACCTAATAACTGAACAATAACATTTTTTAAAAAGTATCCTTTATAATAGGACACAGCATACAATACTTTGAAAAAATAAACCAGAATCCATGAAAGATGTCTACAATGAAAACCATAAAACATATCTGAGAGAACATAAATATCTAAATAAATGGAGAGATATACCATATTCCT
>NW_012151396.1:1847234-1848756 GCF_000956105.1 Propithecus coquereli | reverse complement strand
AAACTGGAATAAAACTTACAGAGTTTTCAATAATGCCTGGCATACAACTAAGATTCAGCTTAGGCAGTAAATAATCTAATTTACTATATGGTTTCCTTTCACTGCAGGGGGTAAGAAGGATACATGTGTGTGTGCACATCCACAAACACATGCACACAAAGAGAGGGGTGGGGGGAAAATGCTCTAAACCAACAGCCATACTCATGCTAAATACATACTAAACCAATAGTCTATACTCATTGCAAGATCTGACTACAAAAGAGCTGAAATTCTAGAAATGCAGGTGACTTCCTTTAGGTGATTTATGCAGTTCTTGATCCCTCTTGCACTGCTAAATCCGTATTATTTTTGCCCCATGGACCTGTCAGGAAAAGAGAAATTCACTTTTGTTTTCTCCTTTTTGTGGAAAAGGTGAGATTGAGTAATAATGTAAGTTCAGCTGGTTGTTCTAAAGTGATGCTGTTTTAATAGTTTCCAAACAAAAAAGATGTTGAGTAATGTCATGTTTGTGCTTAAGATTAATTAATGAGCCCAGATAGAGCTACAGTATGAATAATGGATACTCAATCTAGGGAGATGTAATTTTATTATACCTTACATTTAAACAGAAAGCCTAAATAAGTACATGCTGGAATGCAAGACTATTTAGAGTTCCCTGGCACTGTAAAATCTGGCAAGATTAGAGCTTTCCTTGGGAGAAGGACTCAGCAGGAAGTCAGGCTATACTCTAGGGAATCTCCTGGATCAATGCCCAACACAGAAATCAATGTTCTCCTTCAACCAATTCCCCCTGATTCGTGAGTGTAATATGCTATTAAAACCTACTGGGAAGTTAAGTACTTGCTTATTTCAAAGTTATCTCCCTCTTTTTACTAACTTTAGGTACTTCAGAAAATTTTAAATTCTGAAAGGAATATGATTAGAGAATATTACTATTATGTTTATGATAATAATTATATCTAATAAAACATGGGAAAGAATGGTGGAAAGAACAGTCTTTCTAGAGTGGCCTGAATGATAATCTGGCTCTATCATTAATTTGCTGTGATACTGATAATTTTCTTTATGCATCTCAGCTTTAGTTTCTGCATCTGTGAGAAGAAGCACTTGTATAATACTAGAATGTAATTTTTATGATGATGCTTATAACCAAGTTTAAAGTTCACCAATGGTGACTGTTATTTAGCTACAGAAAATCATCAGAATCACTAGTTTTTATATTAAATAAGTATGAAGTGAAATCAACAAAAGCTTAGCATTTGCCTTTTAAAGTAGGCTCCCTTTTTTCGGAAATTAGTAGTAGCAAATGAATTTTAGTGGAAAGTATGTATAACATATACAAGACGGAATACAGAATGTGACCAAATAATCTAATTGAATTACAAATATACGAAATAACTTCATAGAAGTGGATGGAGAATTAGGTGCTGAACGCAGTAACTTTGGAAATAAGTGGATATGGTAAGACTAAAGGCAAACGTCACCATGCTCATACACCGAATCTAACTGATAAAGTTGCTTT
>NW_012151396.1:1845833-1847184 GCF_000956105.1 Propithecus coquereli | reverse complement strand
TGCATATTAGATTTCAACAACTTATTCATTCTGCATAACTGAAACTTTGTACCTTTTGCTCTATAGCTCCCTATTTTCCCCTCCCTCCAGTCCTTGGTAACCACCATTCTATTTCTGCTTTTATGATTTTGTCTTTTTTAGATGCCACATGTAAATGAGATCATGCAGCATTTGTCTTGCTGTGTCTGGTTTATTTCATTTAGCATGATGTCTTCCAGGTTCATCTATGTTGTTACAAATGTTAGAATTTCCTTCCTTTTTTAAGACTGAATAATATTGCAGTGTGTGTATGTGTATCATATAGTCTTGATCCACTCATCTGTCGACGGACACTTAGTTGTTTCCGTGTCTTGGCTGTTGTGCCGAATGCTGCGATGAACGTTGAGCATGCAGAGGAAGTCCGTTTTAAAGTTGAGCATACATATACCCGTCCCCCCAACCTCCCCCCTCCTCCCCCTGCCTGACATCCAATAGATGTTACTCTTATATGTGTGCTTATGTGTTGATCAGTTAATACCAATTTGATGGTGAGTACATGTGGTGCTTGTCTTTCCACTCTTGGGATGTTTCACTTAGTAGAATGCTAAGTTCCAGCTCTATCCAAGAGTATACAAGAGGTGCTATCTCATCATTGTTTCTTAAAACCGAATAGTACTCCATGGTATACATATACCACATTTTATTAATCCACTCATGTATTGATGGACACCTGAGTTGTTTCCACTTCTTTGCAATTGTGAATTGTGCTGCTATAAACATTCGGGTGCAGGTGTCTTTCTTATGTGTATACACAAAGAGTGCAATGCGCACCATCCCAGGGATGGACACACTTGAAGCTCGGACTTGGGGGGAAGGGGGGACAAGGGTATCATACGTAACCTAATCATCTGTACACCCATAATATGCTGAAATAAAAAAAAAATAAAGTTGAGCATACTCCATGACCTGCAATTCTACTTACACTAATAGATACATACTCAAGAGATTATTGCAGTGGACAGGCTGAGAGATAATGTAGAACTCAAGCAGAGCCAGAGAAAAGGGTCTTGGATTCCCAATTAATTCAAGAGCAAAGATGGTGGGAAACGCTGACCTGTACGTGTTGCTGGGGAGGCCTAGGCTTTTACTGCTATTTAATTTGAGCCTAATGGTCAAGGCACATGCTGCGCAGGCACGTCATGCCTTGAGTTCTTGGCTTTATAATCTGCTACTCATAGTGGGAGATGTAATTTATTTTATATTGCTTAAAATTATCTTCCTAAACACCTTAGCTATTCCAAGGGATTACAGCCTACTCAGAATACAGTGAGACATGACCATTCTGTGTGTTTTGGTATATGGAAGTCCTGAC
>NW_012151396.1:1842599-1844993 GCF_000956105.1 Propithecus coquereli | reverse complement strand
ACTTATTCTGTATTATAGAAGACATGACAAGCCACACTAAAAATAATTTTTGGAGGATAATGAGAACACAATTGAAATGGCTGAAAAAGGAGAAAAGCTGTCAGAACTAATTTTGAGTTAATACTGGAGTTTATGTTATTAAGGAGCAATATTATACATAAATTCATCTTAAGCATATGTAATTTACAATTTAAAATAAATTTGAAGCAGTTTTCACATAATGAAGAAGAGTGAATGTTTTGTTTCAGTAATTAATCTTTTTTTTCTGGAGGAGTATAAGATATTGGGCTACCATAACTAAATGTGATTTTTAAGAACATACTCTAGTTTTATTCTTCCTTATTTCTTTCAGACTATCACAAATTGTCACCTTTCGAAATGACTATCTCTGTTCCCAAAAGAACAGACATTGAAATTGATGGCCTCCCATAAAGCTATTCTCTGAGAAAACTGTGTTTACTTTAATAAATATTTAATCTCCACTGAAATTTGATTTTAAAACTATTTTATTTCCATAAATATCTTAATGCTATTGGCAGTAAATACTCATCAGAAGAAAAATATTATCTAAATTATGTAGAAAACTATTACCTAACTTATTCAGTTAGATTTTTGACTAGGAAAGTACATTATGACCAGAGAATTGGCAGTGAAAACTTGTATTTTCAGTTTTCCATAAAATGAGAAAATAACCTTTCTTTGGTTTACAGATACTTTTCTATGAGGAATCATAAAAGTAGAATGTCTTGCTGTGTAGACTGAAAATGATATTGATACTTCTTGATACATGCTCTTCTTTCCCAGAATATTTACTGCAGAACTGGGAGAAAGGACAAAAGGTCTTTGTTCAAGTAGGAAAGAAGACTTATCTTATCTCAGGCTGCCATAACACAATACCATAGACTGGGTGGCCTAAGCAAGAGACATTTATTTCTCACACATCTGGAGCCTGGGAAGTCCAAGATCAAAGTTCTGGCAGACTGACCCCTTGCTGAGGGCCTTCTTCCTGGTTTGCAAACAGACATCTCACTGTGTCCTCACATGCGAGGGAGAAGCAGGTCTGGTGTCTCTGCCTCTTCTTATAAGGACACCAATTCCATCACGGAGGCTCCACCCTGGTACCCTCATGACTTCATCTAAACTAATCACCTCCCAAAGACCCCACCCTCTACTTCGTAATATTGGGGATCAGGGCTTCAATGTATGGCCATTGAGGAACACGAACATTTAGTTCATAACAGCGATCTTCAGTATTTTCAAATAGAAATCTATAAGACATCTTTTAAAAGGAATATCTGAATGTTTCAACATAATGGGACTATTAAAACACTACGGCCTCAGTGAAAAAGAGGGACAAAGATACACACAGGTAATGGCCTCCCTTCCCTTAGCTAATTTACTTTAGAAAACTTTCAATTGCAAATTCTTTCTCTGCCTCTTTGAGATGTAGATCTCTTCTCAGCCTCTTGATAGTTCTACCAGCAGGAGAATGTCTTTCTCAAGGACCTGTGAACTATCCCCTTGAAATGCAATCGTCGATGGTAGTGCCCGAGGCATGTGTCATCCTACCGCCAGGGGGGCAGGAGCCTAACTTCTTAAGCCCATTTAACAAACACAGATGGCCTCATCCCATCCACAGCCTCAGCCCTAATGTCCTCCAGGATTTTTTCCGCTAGCTCACTGAAAAACCCTCTCATAGTCTTTTTCAAAGGACTTAAGGTCAGTCTCTGCCCCCTTTTGCAAGAGACTTGAATGAAGTCTTCCCTGCCTGTTTAACTCTGCCCAGTGCAGTTTTTCTTTGATTTTCTCTCTTAGTTCTCCAACATGGGGTAACACACTTAAAAAAAAAAAAAAAGTCCACTGTCCAGGCCCTGCTGACAGCCTCATTTCACCTCTTCAAAGTTTAAGCTCAGCTTGATTCAGACATACTTACACAGTATTTTGGGTTGTACAATACTACACACACACACACACACACACACACACACAAAGCACACAGGGCATACAAAGTGATTTTGCCATTACAATGCAGCTAATGTCTGCCCGGTACTTGCAATATACAGACAAACCTTCAGTCAATGGAAAAATAAAGACACATAATGGTCAACATAGTGTGGTACTTAGAAGCAGTGGGCTTTGGAATCAGAGATCTGAATCTACTATTTATTAATGGTATGTTCTTGTTCAGTTTATTGTACATTTTTGGGCTTCAATGTAGTACTCTCAAAAATGGTAATAATATTAATAACTAATAATTTTGAGTGTTTTTTATATGATCACAGGCAAAAATCTTATTTATCCTCAAAATAACATTATGAGGAACCATAATGATTCTAATTTGACAGATGAGTCATGGTTAACAGATTTGCCCAAAGCTACTCAGCTAGATAGAAT
>NW_012151396.1:1841942-1842549 GCF_000956105.1 Propithecus coquereli | reverse complement strand
TCCTAAACACCTTAGCTATTCCAAGGGATTACAGCCTACTCAGAATACAGTGAGACATGACCATTCTGTGTGTTTTGGTATATGGAAGTCCTGACGAGTACAAATATGAATTTGTCCTAAAAATTCTATCCCACCCTAACCCCTTTTTTTCCACAAAAGACTATCCAGACATACACTTAAGTAAACATATTTCACTGTGTTGTACTAAAATATACAAGCATTTATTGAAAACCAAATAGATAAAGACATCATATATTAAAAGATGTATACAAAAGGCTAGGCTCTCTGCAGAACAACTAAACTAACTATGCAATGATATAACTGCTGTAATTTATGCACACACAGAAAGATATAAAACCACAAATAATCAGTTGCGGTTTGGTCAGTTGTTTTTCTTTTCAATTATTTTAAGTTATGTGAAGTGACTGAAGAATGAAGATTTTAAGTGGTATATCTCTCTATAATAATATCTTACATTTCATATACCCACCAGTAATATTTACGTCAAAAGCTGACTTCCTTTACTTTAGAGAACTTAAGATAATCTATCTAAACAAGGCTGACCTGCAGAGATGAGTGGTTGAGTCGTACAATTGTTTGCTGCTTG
>NW_012151396.1:1834700-1838262 GCF_000956105.1 Propithecus coquereli | reverse complement strand
TATCCATCCAAAAAGAATTGTAAAATACAGAATCTGATTGACTCAATTCAGAAAATATTTCTATTTGCTAGTATATATGCTAATATACTATGAAAATTAAGGTTTCTTTTCCATTAAAAATCCTCATTTAATATCAATTTATTCAAAAAGCATTTCTCCTCTCTCCAGTGAATTTGCAAGCACAGCAATTAAAGTTGGCTGGTCTAATAATTGGAAAGAATACATGTTTGAAAGAAAAAAAAAATCCCCATTTCTTTTCTATAAATAAACTAATCAAAATAATTGCATTAATTTCAATTTTCAAAAATGTGTTTAATAATTTCTGGCTACTGGATGATCAATTGCCTGATTAAAAAATTTAAGTTGAAATCTTTCGTAATCCACATAATAAAAACATTATTTCTGGTGGCTTCAAAGTGAATGTTTTTTCATTACAGTTTCTATTCCAAATAAATATTTTTGGTTATTTATAAAATAAAACAAAAACCTAACATCTCTGAATAGTCTGAATCGCTATGACATAGTAGATTTCGTTAATATATTTGTGATTATTATAATTTTCTAAACTAAACTCTAATTAGAACAACTAATTAGACAACTAGAAGACACTTCACACCATTTTCCATACATTCCTTTAGTTTGTTGAGCCGCTATACATACCACTATGTTTAAGGATTGTGAGTACAATGAAAATGACACTCTAAATTCACAACAGGCCCAGTAGAACTACTATTAACAAAGCTTTAAATTGCACAAATTATCACATGAAAGTTGAAGAATGTTTAATAAAACATACTTTAAGTATGCTATAAAACATTTGGAAAGTATTGTCTATTTTATGTTTGGGTTGCTTAATCTAATAGAATGTTCAAGTTCTTTTTTCTTAATTTTCAGTAATTTATTCACTCCATAACTTCAATTCCTATGCAAAATTGTCCAATTTGACTAAAGCAGTGACAGAACCACAAAATTAATGTGTTTCTCAAACACAAAATAAACACAAGCATCGCATCCACTCCAGAATACAAAAGTCACTGCATAAAGCACACAGGCTTGGATAAAAATCTCCTGTAACAGAATTAGACTCCTGCACCTGTATAGTTTTAGGTGTATCTCTTCGTTATCCAATTGCTGAAAATCTGAGACAGAAGTTGAAAAGCATTTGAGATTATAAACATATGAACTAGGAAAAGCTTTAGATCAATTTTCAAGTCAATATTTAGCTTTTAGATCATGTTCACCTAATGCATTTGAAGATTATGTTCACGCATTCTCTGTAGGTCAGAGAGTTGTAACCATTACTCTAAGTAAAAGAGGTTTCATGTGGTTATCAGCAGGACAAACATTACTGGTGCTGACGAAGCAGTATTTTCTTGGCTACTAGAGCTAAACAGTTACAAAAACACATAAACAAAACAAATAACACCAAAGAGACAAGAAAAGAAAAAAAAAACTTCCTAGAGAAAAAAAGAATTGTTTTTCTTTAGTGGGAAATCAATATCTACAGTGTCTGAAAAAAACATTGAAGTGAAAATATTTTTAACCATTGAATAAAATGTTTGTTTTGAAATTGAAATAGAAAAGATGGATAAATCCAATAGATCATTTCTATGACATACCTTACACTGAATCAATTTGAGAGAGTTTAAATTTAGACTTGTTTCTTCAGGTGATAAGGTAATTATTATATTCTTTAACTAAGATACATGTTATATCTATTTTTTAATTTGCCAAAAAAAGGTTTAGGAACCACTTATGGGACATAAAAGTTAAAATATGTCAATATAAAAATTCCAATCATTCTCTGCTTGTAGCTCTGACTCGGGCGGTGCAAAGGCAATTTATGTAACCAAAGCGTTGGTACCCCCGTAATATTCTGAAATTTAAAAAATTCCAACCAAATGTTTCAATTTACTATGAATTTGTCTCATTTCATAACATAGTTCTTTGAGATCAAAACGTAGGCCCTCTCCACGTGCAGCTTCTGTGGTTCACCCCGAGTCATCTGCGGAAGATGCAGCACTTGATCGAATCGGTATTCAGAAATATGCGTTTTGCATTGCATACCACAAAATGAACAACTTGCCAACAAATTTAAATGATACATTTCTGATAACACCAAAGTCTCCCTTGTGAAGCCTTAACATTCGGCTTTGCTCCAATCCCACTTCCTCGATCTTCCTTCCAAGCTTCTGCCCTTTCTTTTTCTCTGGTGGGAATTAATCGCGTTTTGATACCTCTATTCTTACAGACCATGTTCATCACCTGGCTCAGAATAAAATACAAGTTTCCATCACCAGAATCTACCCTTCTTTGAAAGCAGCAAGGAAAATGGAAAAAATAGATTTATTTTACTTTGTCATGCATTTAACTATGATTCAATACGTTTTGAATAGCTAGAAGAGAGTTCAGAAGTGTGGAATAGTATTCTGTATCTCACAAGAGGATATCACAAAAGCGAGATGAATAGTACCTATAAATTACGCATGAGAACCACTACTTTTATGCAAACCTAGTCATTTACAGGCATAAAAATGTTTACATTATGACAAGTTATTTGAACAAATGAACCCAGAATGTAGAAAAATCATTGAAAATTGTAGTTTTCTGGGAAAGAATAACTGAGTTTTGTAAGTCTGTATTTATTTTTCTACTAAAAGAATTAATAACAAATTACACCTCAAATCTATACTCTCCATTTATTGAAAATTTTGAGCATCCATATTTTTTGTCATTATCTTTTTAAAATAGGCTTCAAATACTATGTTTTTACTTAAAACAAATAAAATGCCCTTTCTTAAATGTCGCAAAGATAGAAATAAACTTTAATTCACAGATTTAAAAAAATGGCTGTAAAATTTAAGACATTGGATACAACATACTTTCTAAAAGAACTCAGTTGGAGCACTGCCAAAAGAATACTATGTGATTTTTTTCATTGGTTTTTTGAGATACAAGAACCTTGATGATAGAGATTTTAAATTATACATACTGCCTAACACACTGTGAGAGACAAATGTATATTGTTTGAAACATGTAACAGTAAAATAAGAAACTCAGATTCATGGTCCATAATCTATTTATACATACGCAAGGTGTTTAAGTAGAATTCTATAGTATGTATAAATGTTCAATTAAAATTGAAAAATCTGGAATATCAGTTTGCAACTTACAGTGATATCTCATATATACAAGAGATATTCTACCAGAACATTCTGTTAAATACCAAGCATTGATGCCTTGATGTCTTGTAACAGTAAAATAAGAAACTCAGATTCATGGTCCATAATCTATTTATACATACGCGAGGTGTTTAAGTAGAATTCTATAGTATGTATAAATGTTCAATTAAAATTGAAAAATCTGGAATATCAGTTTGCAATTTACAGTGATATCTCATATATACAAGAGATATTCTACCAGAACATTCTGTTAAATACCAAGCATTGATGCCTTGATGTCTTTTAAGCAATCAGCATCTGTACTGTTATTAACCTCACATTTTCCATGTTTCATTAATTACTTTTCCATCCTACTCATAAGCACATAAACAAGTGAATTA
>NW_012151396.1:1821556-1823780 GCF_000956105.1 Propithecus coquereli | reverse complement strand
CTTGTTGTCTAGTGGTTCTCAAATTTTAGCGTGTATTAATATCACCTAAAGTGCTTATTAAAAAACAGATTCTAGTATTCCACTCCAACAGGCTGTGATTCAGCAGACCTGGGTGGGGCTGAGAATCTGCATCTCTAGGAAACTCCCCGGTGATGCTAACGCTGCTAGTCTGGGGCCCGCACTCTGAGAATGGCTGCTGCAGTGGACGGATGCCTGCGTCGTGGTCACTACAAGCTGTGTGTTGTGGGGCAAAGTATGTGTGTTGCTTGTCTGTATATCCCAGTACTTGTTACTAAAAAGTGCACAATTAACCATACAAATGTATCTAATAAGTTTACAGTAGGGATTAAATAAGGTAATGTTTTAAAAAATATCTTATAATCTTCTAAAGTACTACTTAAAGATGAGATATTGAAGTTGTATTTCTATGTTTATATAGATGGATTATAAACTCCACCTGGGAGGTTTTGGAGAGATCTTTAGTGTTGTTGGCATTGTATTTGCATTGTTTGTGATCGTAGTATAACAACATCATCATGACAACATTATGCTTTCATGGATATTATATGACAGCTAATATCTCTTGGGCACTTGCTATGACAATCAGTTTATGTTTTCATTTAGCACTCAACTACGCCATAAGGTAGGTACTATGACTAATCTTATTTAAAAAGAAGCAAACACAGGTAGTAAGTAACAGAGCTGGGTTTGAAGAAAAAGAGTCTAAAAAAGGAAAACATATCTTTTTTATTTCAAAATATTAAGGGGGCACACATGTTTTAGTTACATGGATTGCTTTTGTAATGCTTGAGTCAGGGCTGTAAGTGTGTGTCTCACTCAGATAGTGCTCACCGTTCCTATTAGGTAGGTTTTTGCCCATCCCCTCCCCTCCCTCCCCTCAAAACATACCTTTTGAGCATTGTTCATACTGGCCTTAAAAAATCCAAAGCTATAATATCATAAAATAATTTGGTGAGGGGTGTATTAGAATTGAAACTTGCAGATGCAAAATGTACAATCTCTTCAGGGGCAATATTGCTCTTGGTTGTTTAAGAAAATGATGTCTCACGCTATTTTCCATTGTGTATGGTATTCATGAGTTTAAAATAAATAATTGCATAACACCAACCACACTCTCATATAAACAATATTGTGATTTTTATAGTTCTTATTGCATATTTTCAATAAGGTCAATATAGTATATTAGTCTTCTTACATGCTGTATTTATCTCCAAATAAGATAATAATTGAAATTATAGATTCACAGCACTCATCTCTTCAGTTTTCTATCTGCTGCTGGCATATGATTAGCTCTATAAAAGATAGATTTGGGAATGAACACATTCTAACAAATACAGCCATGATAAAACTATCTGAGCTCTCAATTTGGAAATGCTCATATTTAATATTTTTTTGTTTTCTGCATATTAATTGCCATTTAGTTAGTGGTAATGTCTAGCCAGTTGGCAAAAAAGAGAGATGATTTATATATTTAGATAGCATGCTTAAGAAAAAGATGATTTTTATGTTTATAGACAGCATGCTCAGAAACATTCCTGAGTAATCTATTCTAAACAAATTCAAAGTCAAAAGATACAATAAACAACCTCCAAAGCCATAGTTCTATGCAAAATAACAGCCTGTAAATGATCACTGCAATTTAGAAAACCCTCAGTCATGGCTGGAATTAATACTCAGCACAGATTCTTGGTTCTTCCTCAGGAAATGCACTGTTAACAGGCTAAACATTTTGCCAATTTCTGATCAGAATTATATCATATATAGGATATATAATACAATAATGTGACCAATGAGGCATTTCAGAATCTCAAAATTTAGCCCTATGTAGTTTTACTGATTTTTGAGAAACACACTTTCAATGCCTAGAGCTATTTTCCCAAGAAGAATTCAACCATGCATAGAAAATCCATTTTATTGTGTATACAACGTGTATTTATTATGTCAGAAAGTGGCAAGCAATATAATTCTTCAATAGCTAGCTTTGTGTTGTGAGGGGCATTTGAGCCAATCAAGATAGAAAAGTGCAAAAATTATGCATTTCCTCTAGATTAACCAATAAAAGTATTTCCTAATCATCTAGGTGAACTAGATAGGTGTTCTGCACTGATAACATTGGTTGGTGAATTTAAACAATTTCCATTTCATTGTGTTTATTATTACTGTTAATAGCTAACATTTAGTGAATGTTTAATATATGCTGTGC
>NW_012151396.1:1819644-1821506 GCF_000956105.1 Propithecus coquereli | reverse complement strand
CCAGATTGTCTATATTTATACATTTCTAATAATTGTGGAACTTTTAAAAATTTGCTTTTTACATCTAACGTTTTAATCAACATGTTCCTAAGTCTCTAAATAGTCTTCATTTTTAATTGTTAATGATTCTGTACAAATCTAATGTATGATTCTAGCACATTCTCACATTTGTGGCATTTCATTTATTTTCTTTCTGAAAATATTTTGTGTGTGAATAAGGCAGTGATGAGCATTCTAGTAACTTGGTTTTTTCTTCTGCTATTAATACTTTCTTCTGATTATCTTAATCTGACTAACTAGTAAGTGGCTATAAGTAAAATTTGGTTGCTGAACAGTTTTTTGGTTTTGCTTCAATACAAATTATTAAATTACCCTCCAAAGTCTGCACCAATATATATTCTTTTTCAAAACTTGTGATATGTTCAGTACGATTTTATGTTATAAGTAATCACAACATAAATATTTGTGAAATATGCATCTCTGGTGCTGCATACAAAATCTGTGAAGTTGAGCTTGAAAATAAGTGATATTCTCATTCTTATTAATCTTTAGTATTTAAATATTTTCTCAAGAAAATTTCTGAAAGCCAACTGCAATATGCTGTTGTTAAATTTTTGTATTTCTTTCTGTAATTGACATGGAACACAGACAGTAGAAGGAAGAATTTCTGTGTCAAATACCAGGTGGCCAATGCAAATGTGACTAGTAAAAGACAACTTTATGTATCTGATTATTTTATAACTACCATCAGGTTTATCAATAGTAAGAGTTCCTGTCACCATATATTCCAGTGAAACTTCACTACATAATTTAAAGAGATTAGGTCAATGTCTTTCATTGGGTTCATTCTATCATATGTTCCTTTATGCTTAGCATGATTTTAACTTTGGCACTCACCTTTATTTTGCTTTTTAAAATTTTTTTCTGTTTTCTCTCTTTAGCCAAAGAGATGGTACAATGCAAAGATTATCCATATATTACCTTGTCAAATATTTATGAATATCCCACAGTTACCTTCTCATTTCATTTTGATATAACATTCTCAAATTCAGTCATATAACTCGACTGTAATAACCTAAGGATGACTTCAGGCAAAATGAACAATGTTGTTTGTTAAATAATACATTAAAATAATTAAAGCACAGTGAAACATTTTATAAGTAACTAAGGTATTTCCCCCAAACTGACCATAAAAAAGAAGCTGTCAAAGAAGTGAGGTCAGAATAATAAGTAGAAAGGGAAGGAGACAAAGGAGGACACAGAACATTAAAAGAAGGGAAGAGGAAAAGGAAGAAGGAAGGAAGGAAGAGGAAGAAGTGGGGTGTCAAGGAGAGGTAGGAGAGCATTTTAGACATTTCAGTATTCAGGTCTTTATAATTTTACCAGTAGATTCCTTCAAAATTATAATATTGTGGAAACAAGCTCTCAATTTATCAGACCAGTAATGCTTTCCCCAAATTAAGACATGCCAATTAGCATCCCTTCTTTCTAAATAAATCTTGTAATATTTATGACATGCAATACTCATACTCTGAATTATTAAGAGACTCACTGGAGGGCACAGATGGAAATTAAGCTGCCAGTGGTCAGCAGGCAGACACCAAGGACAGTTAACAGTCCCGCCTGGCCAGCAGATGTATAGTGATGTAATTGGGCCAGGAAAGGCAATGCTGCTAACACTTAACGTGTGAAAGTTGGAGTAGAGAAAATCTTGCCTACAACATGAAGAGCACCTGCCACACTAAAATTAGGACAGAGGACAGCCCAGGTCCACAGAATCAATACAATTCCATGGTTGATATCTGCACATTCATGTATTTACTGCTCAGAATACAGTATCTCTAAGAAAAGGGTCCAGGAAA
>NW_012151396.1:1813084-1815959 GCF_000956105.1 Propithecus coquereli | reverse complement strand
TTTCTTCCTATGTCTGAATCTTCTAATCTGCAGTTATGAGTTCCTGAGACAGATTGCACAAGAGTCACACCATAGCCTTCTGAAAGAAAAAATATCTCAGCCAAAACACACAATGTTGCTGCAGGCGTGTAAATACACCCAGGCCCAAACCTGACCCATCACTCCAATTTTAGCCACTAGGTCTTTGCTTCACTGCCTGGAGCCCTTTAACCCAAAACAGCATCAATCTCTGCCTCCATCCTCACACTTACTCCCTAATTTGCTCCAAAATGTAACCTTTAAATTTCCACCGAAGTCTGTGACTTTAAAAACTTGAATTCTAATGAAAAACTTTCCAACTTTGCTGGAAAGATACAGATGATTTCACTGGAAACTTCCAACAATTTTATACAAACTACCACACAAAACAGAAAAGGAGAGGCTATTTCCCAAGTCATTTGTTGAGGCTAACAGTTGCCTGGACCAGAGAAAAGATACTTTAAGAGAGAGAGAGAGAGAGGGAGGAAAAAAAGCCTACAGACCAATATAACTCATGAATACAGACACAAAAATATCAATAAAATAGCAGCAAATATTATCCAGAAATATATAAAATGCATAATGCATCATAACCAAATATTACAGTAATGCAAGGCTGGTTCAATACTGAAAACTGATCAATGCAATTTATCATATCAAAAGACTATAGGAAAAAAACACAAGTAATCATCTAAATAAGATGTAGAAAAACATTTGAAAATAATGAGTATCGATTTATTTAAAAAAGACACAGGAAACTATGACTAGAAGGGAATTCCCTCAATCTGACAAATAGTCTCAATGAAAAATCTATAGTTAACATCATACATGAAGGTGAAAGACTGAATGCTTTTCCCCCCAAGACTGGGAAAAAGGCAAGGATATTTTCTCCTGTCTCTCCTAATCAGCCTAATCAGAGTCATACTTGAGGTTTTAGCCAGTGCAACGAGGCAACAAAAAGAAACAAACAAGAGGCATCAAGATTGAAAAGGAAGACATAGAATTTTACCTATTCACAAAATCCCAAAGAATATACATAAAACATTTTAACACAAGTGAGTTTAGCATTGTCATACAAAACTAAGCAAATATGTAAAAGGCAACTTATGTATATTAACACTCAATGTTAGGAACTTTAAAAAAGATTTCTTTTAGAACAGCACCAAAAACATCAAATATTAGGTATAAATCTAACAAAATATGTGCAGAATCAGTATGCTGAAATCTATAAAATACTGATGAAAAAATAAAATGTAAATAAATGGAAGTACATATAGTCTTCATGTTTTAGAAGACTCAGTATCAGTAAGATGCAAATTCTATCCAAATTAATATATTTTTGTAGAAATTGACAAGCTGATACTAAAATATATGAAAAGACAAAAGAATTAGAGACTAAATAGTTTTTTTAAAGAAATGTGTTTAAATACTTGTATACTAGATTTTAAGCCTTACTGTAAAACTACAATTATCAGGACAGTGGATATGGGCAAATGGATGGACATATAGATCACTGAAATACAATATCAGCCAGAAATGCAAGTAGTGCAGATATGTACATATAATTGAATTTCAACAAAGTATAAAGGCAATCCACTAGAGAACAAATACTATTTTCCACAATTGTTGCTGGAACTAATGGGTATCTACATGCAAAAAAAGAGAACTACCTATACTTGGCACCTTCGCATCACATGAAATATTTAAATCAAAATAGATCATAGACATGAATATAAAACCAAAATAGAAAACTTTCAGAAGAAAATATAAGAAAAAAAAATGTTAGGACCTTACATTCAGCAAAGATTTCTTAGATATGACACCAAACACGAATCATTAATGACAACAATTAACATGCTGTGATGAAATTTAAAATTTCTACTCTTCGAAGATGCCGTTAAAATGAAAAGAAAAGCTGCAGACTGGAAAAATATATATTTGCAAAACACACATGTGGTAAAAGACTTGTACCCAGAATATACAAGAAGTCCTAAACCTCAACAATGATGAAAAAAAAGCCCAATCCAATTTCATAGATATGTATATATTTGTGACTTTGAATAAATTGGTAATTATTAACTGACTGTTGCTCGTATTTTAGATATTTATCCTTTGTTGTCTTGTTGTCTAGTGGTTCTCAAATTTTAGCGTGTATTAATATCACCTAAAGTGCTTATTAAAAAACAGATTCTAGTATTCCACTCCAACAGGCTGTGATTCAGCAGACCTGGGTGGGGCTGAGAATCTGCATCTCTAGGAAACTCCCCGGTGATGCTAACGCTGCTAGTCTGGGGCCCGCACTCTGAGAATGGCTGCTGCAGTGGACGGATGCCTGCGTCGTGGTCACTACAAGCTGTGTGTTGTGGGGCAAAGTATGTGTGTTGCTTGTCTGTATATCCCAGTACTTGTTACTAAAAAGTGCACAATTAACCATACAAATGTATCTAATAAGTTTACAGTAGGGATTAAATAAGGTAATGTTTTAAAAAATATCTTATAATCTTCTAAAGTACTACTTAAAGATGAGATATTGAAGTTGTATTTCTATGTTTATATAGATGGATTATAAACTCCACCTGGGAGGTTTTGGAGAGATCTTTAGTGTTGTTGGCATTGTATTTGCATTGTTTGTGATCGTAGTATAACAACATCATCATGACAACATTATGCTTTCATGGATATTATATGACAGCTAATATCTCTTGGGCACTTGCTATGACAATCAGTTTATGTTTTCATTTAGCACTCAACTACGCCATAAGGTAGGTACTATGACTAATCTTATTTAAAAAGAAGCAAACACAGGTAGTAAGTAACAGAGCTGGGTTTGAAGAAAAAGAGTCTAAAAAAGGAAAAC
>NW_012151396.1:1798873-1801849 GCF_000956105.1 Propithecus coquereli | reverse complement strand
ATTACTAACTGTAATGTTAAATATTGGATAACGTTGGTCTATATTAATCATTAATGAGATCAATGAAAAATTTTTAGCATATCAATAATGATATCATAGACCTGATCCTATAATTACTGCCGCTATTCACTGTGCTATAAAATGACTATAATAAATTGGAAAAATGACAATCTGCCTACGTGTATAATAGACGCCATCTCTTTTAATTAGTAACTGCATACGAATGATAAAATAGAAAAATGGTTTTGTAGATTTTGAAGAGCTCTAACTTCTTGTTTTACCTGAGTCCTTCAAATATTTACCCTTAATTCTTAGGCAAGTAGTTATCAGATCTTTACTTCCAAATGGAGTTCAGGTTTAGAGAGACAGTTAAATAGAAGCAATCACTTAATCACAATATTGTGGATCTGTACCTTGTGCCACATTTAATACACTACATTCTGAAAAAAGAAAAGGAGTATCATAATGTGTGGGAGCAACGCACCAAGACAAGATACACAAACAGCAGATGATATGGGAGAAAGACGGTTTGAGATCTTGAAGGGTTATATAACTGTAAACAGATAAAGCTGCAAAAATAGAGTGTGTAGGATATGAGGGAAGTAATTTTTAATGTAAAGAAAACAATACCAACAGAGATGGAGCCATCTGTTTGCTCTAACGTTCTCTCTCTTCAAAATTTATTTCTTCTGCTAACCAGTTTTTTTTTTTTTCCCCTCTGTTGCCCAAGCTGGAGTGGCGCGTCATAGCTGATTGCAACCTTAAACTCCCGAACTCAAGGGATCCTCCTATCTGGGACTATAGGCACGGTTGGCTAATTTTTAAGAAAATTCCTCTTAGAGACAGGTTATCACTATATTGCTCAGGCTAGTCTCTAACTCCTGGCCTCAAAGGATCCTCCTGCCTCGGCCTCTCAAAGTGCTAGGATTAGGGGTATGAGCCACAGTGCCCAGCCTATTTTGTATAATTTTATTTTCTTATAAATAAGATAGTATTGCCAGAATTATTTGTATTCTTCCTCAACTCAACCACTTAACTTCATCTACAACATGGTCACAATGTAAAAAATAAATTAGCCAAAGAGAAGGAGAAAGGGGAGGTGAGAGCAAAGATGAAGACAAAGATGAAGATGAAGAAATGAGCAAAAATAAATAAATTTAAACCAAATTTTTTAAGCTTATTTTTTAAATAAAATGTTTAAAATTACTAAAATAATATAAACCCTCAAGTTAGGATTGGCTATTAAACACATTTTTCTGAATGATTGACTAAACTGAATCTGATTTCCTTTTGTTTTGATAGCAGTTCAGAATCATAACACTTTTTATACATTGTAGTAAAGATAATTTCACCCTTGCTCATGCTTCATATTGCGGCCAACATACAGATATGTCGATTACTTTGGATAGACTACACTGTGATGATATTCACTTTAATAATGGCCATTCGGAAAACCATAGAAAAATTTAAAAATAATTGGCTCTGTATTTGGTATTTAAATGTAATAAGCTACATAACAAAACTCCAATTCATTTCATTTAGACTTTTAAAAAATATTTGGCATGAGTGTTTTAAAAGCAATTAGTAAAAAAGTTCATAAAAACAGGCCATATTTACAAAAGCAAAATTAATGGCATGAACAGTGAGTGGTAAGGTATCCTGTTAAGTGATTAAAGATGTTTTCATTATTTAATGGTTGATATTAACTAACAGTAATATTGTACGATTTCAGTAGCACTAAAGAGAAATACAAAGTAATGAAGAATTAAACAGGCAATACCCAGCAGCTCCAATTCAGCGTAATAAATTTATATTTTATTGCTTTCTGTGCTTAATAAGAATGCTAGGACTCATTTGTTTCAAAGAATTTCCAAATTTTAGCCAAAATGACTCTAAGATAATAACAAGTTCCTGAAACACAAATTAGAGCATTAATCTCCTAGGAAAGTAATCTCAGGGTAAGAATTACATCTAATCACCGTTCTTCCATTAGACTTGTATGCTGCAACATTGATTCAATAAAACTGCCATCCAGACAGGGCAGTTTGATCAAGTCGAACATTGCTGGCAAAAAAATTGCTGCTGCCACTGCTGTTTCTGCATTGAAGATTGGAAGTAATGAAAGCATTTCACATCCATTTGCTCTTGCATAAATACACAGCACCCTGAGAATCTCAGCAATGGCACAATTACAATTTGGTTGTGTTCACCCAAGTACAAAAGTCTGTAGAGACTGCTTTATTTAAATACGAGCAGTCAAACGCAGAGCTTAAACATCAAGTGAACAATTTATTTGGGAAAATGTTATGGGGAGGAAGGAGAAATAAAAGTCTCACTGCCACAGGAAGTACAAATCAGTTGGCTTTTTACTTAATTTTGGGATTACTGATGTAACATTTTGCCAAGACTTTGGAAGATGGTTGAGTTTCATACATGAATGAGGTTGATGAAAGGGATATACAAAGAAGAAAGGAATAAAAGAACGAATTATTTTGGGAAACACGGTTCTGAGTAATTCTGAAGAGTAGAAATAAGGAGAGATCTCTGCTGAAGGGAAGAACACTTGGGACTCAGCATGACCAGGTGGTCGGGTTATGCCTAACCATTTCTCAGGATTAAACTTGAGTAAATGGTAGAGACATAATAGGGTTGTTAAAATATGTAACATTAGCTTTACAAATTTGGAATCTACATCATGGTTCTAGCTATTATTCAATAATATAAATTACTTTTATTAAGACATACAATTTTTTTTAAAAGAGCCACGAAGACATCATGACTAGTTTAATCACGACAAAAGTGTTTCTTTTTTCCCGTAACAGTCACAGAGCACTTGTAGCTTTCTACCAGGCTCTGTCTATAGCACTCTTCCTCGTTTTTTTTTCTTCCTATGTCTGAATCTTCTAATCTGCAGTTATGAGTTCCTGAGACAGATTGCACAAGAGTCACACCATAGCCTTCTGAAAGAAAAAATAT
>NW_012151396.1:1774294-1786333 GCF_000956105.1 Propithecus coquereli | reverse complement strand
TGGAACTCAATCTCTTTACCTTTGAAAGATCCTCTTTTCTCTGCTTCACATTTGTTTTTCATCCAAGAAGTGGCATTTATACCAACAGAGGATGAGTAAATAATATTTATAGGAAGACCAGGCATATTTTAACAAAAATAACATATTAATAAGAAAAACTTAAATAGCTTTAGGTGATACTGGCATATAAATGTGAGCCTTAAAATGTCTGAAGTTTGCAATAAGACAGAAAACCATATGCGAAATGGTTTGACTGGATTTTCTTCTTTCTGGAGTGGGCAAGATATGTCTGTGCTAAAATTCTTTCTAGAAAACCTGTTCTCACACTTTCCTATCAATTTGCATTGCATTCTGGGGTCCATTAGACATAAGCATCATCTCTCCTCAAACTGAGATGAATATTTGGATGTTTTACCCCTTCTTTTCTAATCCTAATTTCAAGTTCATCACTGGAATTTCTGCATTTTTAATGGCAAGCACACATTTTGTTAATTGAAAAATGTATATGGCAGTTATTTAGTAAAGTTTCATTAAATAGTATTATTGGTTAATTGTGGAGGTTTTTGCTGACAAAAATAGATTATTATTTGACATTATCAATCTAAAGAATTTCAATCTCTAAAATACTTTTTTTGGATTAAGAATTATGCGGTTTTAGCTTACAATGTCAGCTTCAATAATCTCTCCCATCCCACGTTCTTCTGCAATGTGACCTTGCCACACTTTCATTAATCTCTCCCATCCCATGTTCTTCTGCAACATGACCTTGTCGCACTTTCATTAAGTCTATTTCTCTACCTTCTTGAGTCTGGGAGGCCCCTCGGAATTGTTTCGACCAATAACATGCGACTGAATGAAGCGACCTCAGTCCCAGGTGCAGCAATTAACTGGATGAAGAGTTTCTGCTTCCTGTTTCTGCGGAGCCAACTGGCATACGAAAAATGTGAAAAGAAAACCAAGCTGTGAGGGGGCCTAAGCCACAGGGAGAAGCCCTGGAGATTGAGTCTTCTCCTGGAGGAGAGGGGCAGGGAATCAGGGGCAAAGACGAGACAGACCTGTGAGTGGAGAAACCCAGCGTCTTGGAAATAAATCCTACAGCCTCAGTCACTGCTGCTAATACTCCACACGTCCCGGACAAGACGCTCAGCAGGGAGCTTTCTCGTCTCGACAAAATTTGAATAAGATAAAATGATTGTTCCCAGCCACTGAGTTTTGGGGGTTATATATCAAAGCAATAGATAAAAAAAAAAAAAAGCATTAAAGTGTCTGTCTTTATGTCTAATGATTTTAAATTATTTGAGGCTAACTTAATTTTCAGAGGCTTGGTTTACCCAGGCAGGAAACTCTTATAAACGAATTCTTAAGGGGTAATTTTCCAGTTACTATATGCATCTTTCCTAGTTGCCAAAAAAGATTGTCAGTCAGCTTAAAGAAGTTTGTTAAGGTAAATAAAGGCATTGGCCAATTGCTTATTAGCAAATACGCAGAAGAAAAAAGCAACAAAAAAGTTTAAAAACCAGAATCTTTAGGTGGTTACCAAAATTATTAATTCTACCTCCTTATACACAATTATAATGAGAGATTTTGAATTTACTTCTAAACATTTTTGTAGGTGAACATATTAAATTCATACTTAAGAAAAATAAGAGAATTCTAACAAATACAGAATATAAAACTACTTTCCTCAAAGGCCAGAGGCAGTATTAATTTCTCAATTGATTTTCTTCCATATTTAGAATTTTTATCCAGCATATCTTAAATTTTAAATAATTGAAATAAATGTGTTTCACAAGGGGCATAAATGTCAAAAGTTCAAAGAACACTACAGTAATTGCTGTCAACAATTTAGACTTCACTGTCAAATATTTATATAACATGGTTTAAATGAAAGTAAAAGCCATGAATTTAGTATGAATGAAGTGATATTTTTCAAAGGATAATTCATTTTAAGAGCTTCTTCAAAATCTATTATAAATGCTTTATAAGATTTCATTATTGCAACTCTTTTGATCCACGTTGCTATAAGGCATTTCTACTTTCTGATATTTTTCTGCTTAAGAGTTTCTAATTCTATGATTTATTTATTTACTCTGATATAAACATAGTCATGTAACGACATTTTGGTCAATGATGAACAACACATACAACAGCGGACCCATGATATTACTGTACCTTTTCTATGTTTAGATATATTTAGATACACAAACACCATTGTGTTACAATTGCCTGCAGTGTTCAGTACATTAACATGCTGCACAGGTTTGTAGCCCAGAAGCAACAGACTATATTGTATACCTAGGCTATCCCATTTAGGTTTGTGTAAGTATACTTTACAATGTTTGTGCAATGATGCATTTGTTAGATGGTATCACCATTGTTAAGCAATGTATGACTGTACATATATAATTTTACAGTATCTTATTCACCATATTACTGTGAAATTATTAAATTATAAACTTACGCTTTTCAGTGATTAAGACTTTGATTTATCATTGATTTCTTCATGAAAAACCCAATTATCATATACAAATATACAAAGTTTAAAATTAACAAATTTATTTAAAGACTAGAATTATATGATAAAATACTCCAAGGTCAAGTAAACAATAAGGGACTGGGTACAGTGGCTCATGCCGGTAAGCCTAGCACTTTGGGAGGCTGAGGAGGGAGGATCACTTGAGGCCAGGAGTTCAAGACCAGCCTGAGCAACAAAGCCAGACTCTATCTCTACCAAAAATAGAAAAGTTAGCTGTGCATGGTGTAGTCCGAGCTGCTAGGGAGGCTGAGATGGGAGGATAATTTAAGCCCAGGAATTTGAAGTTGCAGTGAGCTAAGATTACATCACTGCACTCTACCTGGGACATCAGAGGAAGACTCTGTTTCAAGAAAAAAAATTTAAAAAAATGTAAACAAGATATTTTTATTATTATAAGTAGATATATAGCCATTTATTTTTATTTATTTGTTTCTATTGTATATATTTAAGGTGTACAACATGATGTTTTCATATACATATACATAGTGAAATAATTACTATAGTCAAGCAAATTAACCAATCTATTCATCACCTCATGTGATTACTTTTATGCGTGTGTGGTAAAAGCAGCTAACAGCTACTCTCAGGAAATTTTCAGTGTACAATACGGGATTTTTAACTATAGCTGTTCTCAAGCTGTTCACTAGATTTCTAGTCTTATTCATCTTACATAATGATGAGATATTTATCATAAGTAGATTCAATTGCTAAGAAGAGCCTTTCAAATACATATGTTTTTACATTCTGTTGAAATTTCAAAGAGGCTGGTTGTCAAGAATATCACATTTCATCTTTTTATACTATAGGTCTTAAAAAGCCAAGTCAGTGATGAATATAAAGTGTTTTTTGTAAAATATCATTGATTTTCAAATACTTCTTCAGTAGCAGAAACTTATTTTTTTAAAATTAAAAAAAATTTTTTTAAATTTTTTTCAGCAACAAAACCTTCCTCACAATTGCAATGAATGAAGCAGATGAGAACGTCAGTTTTCTAGGGAACTAGGGGTGGGGATTGGCTACATTCCTGCCTGCATGATCTCGCTGTTTCCTGCTGACAGAGTTCCTAAAGCACCTCTGCACATGTTTAGGGTTTCGAGCACACCATTCAGAAACCACAGTACTAGATCTGTTAGGATTACCATCATAAATCAATGTATTTTATACAGTGAACAATGGATTTAAACAAAAAGTCATCCCCGACCTCCTGAATAAGTCATCTATACTCACCCATAATGCCTGAAAGCAAGACTTTGGGGCACAGACTGACCTGGGCACTAGTGGTAAAACATTTTCAGGCTCTAAACAGTACCCAATCCCCAGCACCACTCACCGGCTTGCAACAGGCATTCCCTCTGCTCTGCGTATCTCCTGCCCCTGGCATGTAGGAAGGGCCACAGCCTGACTAATCCATAAGAGCAACTTAGTGTCCCCTTTAGCTCAGTAAGTAAAAGGCCCATGTAAGATGCTACAGAATCTTCAGTAATGTCAAACAGGGAGGCCACCTGTTTCAAATTGTTTGTTCTCAACATGGAGGGACTTTTATCAGCTTGGTCCCAGGTGAATACAGGAGGAGGCCCCTCATAAGCATCCCAAGATGTGCCTGTTACATACTTGCCTCAACGCTTCAAACACACAGAGGCATGGTCATCTCTCCTAATTTCATTCTTCTATTCTTCAACCACTTTTTGACAATGTGATACATCGATTGATAATCAGCCATCTATCTGGTAGAACTTTTCAAGCATATGATTGAGCTAATAATTTATTTGAGTCATTGATTTCCTCTTCCAAGTGCTGCACAAATGCTCTATCATTCAGATACACAGATGATAGACACAGACAGATATAAAGTGACTATAGTCTTTGATAGAAAATGAATAATTTAAAATAATTTCTAAACATTTTATAAAACAGGTTTGAAGAATAATTGATTAGCAAAATCATTGTATAAATATGTTTTGAGCAATTTCTGAAACATGAAAGGTGGTCATTAAATGTTTATTGCACATTAACGAGTACCATTGCTTGTGAGATGACCCTGGGCTTGTGAAACAAAAATATATATAATTATGTAATATAGAGTCCATATGTAATTAATATATAATGTAATATAATTTTTATTTTTGTCATTTCATTCTAGAGGTAGAAAACTAGAGGATTAGGTCACAGGGTATCTGATGCCTTTTTTGCTTCATATCCTCTATCCATGGGGCAGAGGTAAGTGGCCACCTGAATGAAGTGATGCCTCTCCAATCGTCTGGAGTAAAGAATCTTTTTTTTTCTTTTTTATCTCCTGTCTGTTAAGAGAGTTTATGAAGTACATTAAAAATAGACTTCTAAGAAAAACCCACATACACAACATGGAAACCCATTTAAAACATGTAATTTAAAAAAAACACTAAAATCACTACATCAAATTGCTAGCCAGGCCTTACTCCTGCATCCTCACTCTCTGCCCTGCTCGCCGTGGCCTGGGGACCCAGTCGCACCCCTGCGGCATGATGGTCTGTCTGCACATCTGATTCCTTAAGTCCCAAACCAAATCCCCGAAGGGGTGGACAGGATGCACTGTGAGATACAGTCGACCCGCATTGTTAGTGGATTCTGTACTTGCAAATTCTCCTACTTTCTAGGATTTATTTGTAACCCCCAAACAACATTCACTGTACTTGCTTTGCCATTTGCGGCAACGGCAGAGCAGGGAGAAATCTGAGCGGCCCAACGCACACATTGCCCAGCTGAAGCGCAGCAGGTGATGCTCCGCCTTCCTGTTTGAGCTCTCTCCATATCAACAAGTATCCCTTTTCAAAGTCTATTTATTAGCCACTGTGTCCACATTTTTGTGCTTTTTGTCGGTGATTTCACTGTTTAAAATGACTCCCAAGCAGAGTGCTGTCCAGTTTTCCTAAGCACGAGAAGGCCGTGGCGTGCCTTAGGGAGAAAATACGTATCACATAAGCTTAACACAGGCAGGAGTCATAGTGCTGTTGCCACAAGTTCAGTGTTAATGAATCAAGGATATGTATTAAATGAGGTGTCTTTGAAGAGAAACACACTTAAAACAAGCTGAGATATCGATCAGTTGATGAAAATGTGACCAGAGGCTCTTAGATCCCAACTCTGCATTTCCTTCAGGAGCAATGGCTCAGTACTACTCGATGACAGACAAAGCTTAAAACCCTTCTAGATTTTGCCATATTAATTTTTTAATTCATTGAACAAATACAAAATACAAAAAGTGAAAAATGCCTGAAAGTATTTTAGGAGAGTGTTACAGAAGAAAGCTTGCTTCTAAATTTAGGTTTTGTTCCTGACACCCAAAATAAATCAACTGAGTATCTCTTTGCATACTTATAAAGCCCAGACATTTGTATTTCTTCTATAAAATACTTCAGTTACTGAAAGTATAGGGAGTATTGAATCTTTTAAATACATACACATATTACATAGAAATAAGTTAATCAAAGAGCTTTACAAAGAATAATATTTCAGCCAGTCTTAGATTTTAGAGACCTAGTGAATATTTAATTTACATTTTATGGTAAGGCTTAGCACTTAAGATTTGTAAATTAAGCCAACAAAAATTCAATATGGATTAGGGTCACAAGGATGTCAGCCAAGAGCAGGTTCCCTCAACCTGTTGGTTTCTGATATAGCAGACAAATAAAACGTTAGGATTGATTGTTAAGTAGTTAAAAATTCTTGTTAATTTGAAAAATAAAAATACATAGAATGTTTAAGTCAATTGAGTGAACATAGTCAATTTGGCATGCAGATTAATGGACAGAAAAATTATTTTAATCAGTAAAGGAAAGCAATTAACAAAGGAGGCGCTACAACAAGTGTGAATAAAACACAAAGACTGGTGTACTTCTCATGCCTTTCATTTATAAATTTTGCTAAGGCAAGCGTAAGTAAAGCCCACAAAAGTGCCAACGCGCTGTTTTAATTAAACAGGTCTTCCCTACACCACTTATTGGCATACTCTGGAGGGAAGAGTTTTTTGAGCTTTGAATGGCACCCGCAGTTAGTGAGGAGAAAGGAGTTACACAGACTCTAGTGTTACAAGGGTTCAGAAGAAAAGAGCAGTAACAATCAGAAGAAGAAAGCAGCAAGAAAACGACTATTCTATAGTCTGTTCAAACACTATGAAAAGACAGATGACCATTACTTTTAAACAGCCTAAAATAGCATCCAAGAGAGTGGCTTTCTAAGATTTTATTTTGTAAAGAAAGTGAGTCTCCTAAGATAGAGGGGACCTCAGGACCCTCTATCATTAAAGAACAGCAGTTAATAACTAGATACTGCATTTAGAGGTTATCTTAAATTACAGTATTCATATTTCTTATATAATTCTTTGATATCATCCTTTTTCATAAAGTTTCTTATCTTCCAGAACAATTTTAAAACAGAAATATCCTGGCTACCAGAGATATGAATATGCTAAATAAATTAAAACTCCTAAAATGGGCCATTTTATGCTGCTATGAGACATTAATTTGTATTGTCATTTTCAACTTTCCTATATATTCCCATTCTGACAATGGATTGCTTCAGCCCAAGAACGGAATCATTTTTCCATCATATATGTAATGAGTGTATTTAATGTTCTAAATTCCATGGTATACAAACATAAACGAATTTATTTTTTCTTCACTTCTTTCCCTCAAATGTGTTGTATTAAAACTATCATGTCCCATTGCATTTATAAGACTTAGGGGAACCCCAAGTTTTCTGATAATTTTCAGTTGTAAAGGATTGAGCCAAGCACGATTTAAAATCCCCACCGTGTATGTGACTGACGTCTCACCTGCTCTCCATTCTCAAGTATGAGCCTCCCGGGATGTGGATGAGAAAAGGCATGGCCGTATCCTTCCTTCTCTTTCAAGAGCCTGGTGGGCAAAGATGTGTGCTGGTTTGGGCTGGGGATCTGAATTCTCTGCCAAAGTCTCACTCCTCTGGTGCTGAATTTGAGGAGAGGATGTAGGGGAAGAAGGGCAAATATCTCTTTCCTTCACTTCCCACTTTGTAAGTAGAGAACTTGTGCTTCTCTGGTCACCCACCCATCTCAGGACCATGTGTGAGTTCTTCACAGGGTCCTTCAGGGCCTTCCCCATGTACACTTCCCTGACAGGCGACACTCTCTTCCCATCTCCACTGCCTGAAAAGGAGAAACCTGCCCTAACCAATATCACATATCTGGATTATTGCTGTCCTTCAGTCTATAAGCCTGTGTCTATTTTAAAATCCTCACACCATATTGAAGCCTCAGTGATACCAAAGTCATATCTCCTTACCCATATGTGCAAGACATGTCTTACAACAAGATGCCTTCAAATGGGACAATGCAAAAGCACTGTCCAATACATGTTCAATTGATCAATCTTAACTATCTTAACTCAAATAGATTAAATAAGTTTTTAGGTTTAAATAGATTAAGTTCAGAGGATATTAATTATAGAGGAGAATACGTAAAATTTTACATGATTTTAAAATATTTTAGTAATATTAGACACCTCATTTCCATAGAATAACTTGATCAGGGATATATAACTAGCAATTAAAAAATCTGCTGGGTTCTTGTCACTATGACAGTCAATTAATGTTCATATTTTTGACATTCATTTCACCATCTAAACAGATGAAATGTGGGAAATAAAAAGAATCAGTTTCCCATGTGTATCAGTTATTGGTTTTAACTTTATAAATAGCACATCAATAAGTATATATAAAATGATATAGAGTCCATAAGCAATTATTTAAAAATGAAAAGTTATCATTTATTTTGAAGTTAGTTATTACTACATCAAATTATGTTTATTTTACCATTTAAAGTAGTGCATATTTGATTAATAAAAAGATTCAGTTATATTAATATGTCAACAAATAGACTGTAACATCTCATTAGTTTAGATGCTGAAGGATTAAATGAGTTTTGAGTGTGCCAATTTATTAATAACTTTTGAAATTGACCTGCTCCCTCTTGATTTATATCTAAATTTATTAATGCTTCTGATAATTAAATTAAAATCAGGTCACTACCATATATTCACAAGAGACTGAACAGATGCAAAAGAAATGTTTAATCATGTTAGTGTCATCCTTCACTCAAAGTACTTTATGGAATATTAAGCAACTCACTAAAGTATTTTTATATCTCTACTTAAGAATGTTAAATACTTTTTTCCACTCATGGGAAGAAATTATAATTCCATTCTAACTGAGACCATAGGTGACAAAGGGTATTTCCTTTTTTTGTGAAAAGGTGCCAAAGTCAATGAATAAATTTCCTGTAGAAGAATGTCTTAAGTTACATAATATTCACTTCTTTTTATTAACTTTTATTAATAGATCATTTTCTTTCCACTCAGAATCCGGCCTAAAATAGTTAGGTAGTTCCACCTGTTTTTGCTGTATCTCTTTAATCTCAAGTGAACAAATATTTTAAGTAGTTTTCTGACATTAATTTCTGGCTTTTCCTAAATAAGAATTGGAGGAACCATTTCCTATGCAAATTTATCCCTCAGTTTTCTTATATGTATAATGGGGATATTTACGTTTCCTAACTAATAGGATTGGTGGGGGAAATTATATGAGACAATGCATGAAAAGCGCTGATCATAGTCCCTGCTGAATACATAAGTGTAAACTAGTACAATAATAATAATAATTATTAACATTATTCCATAATCAACACTATAAAGTACTGTGATAAAATGGAATCAACCAGGGGATTAGAAACCAGATTCCCTGAAACTTGGAATGGAGAAGAGGGTAAAACAGAATTCATCAGTAAGAGCACAGGCAACTTCCATCAGGTGATTCGAAAGTTTCTCTATATTTCCTGTCTAACCAAGAACCACTCTCTGTTTGAATTGAGCAAAAGACAATTTTTCGTGAAGTTCATTCACCCACTCATTCAATATTTATTGATTAGAACTTTCTGTCAGCTATAATATCACAACAGCAACTTAAATGATCTCTTTGATTTCTTTCTCCCTTCTCCCTGCAATCCCCCGCCCACTTGCAACACGGCAGCCAGGGTGATCTTTAAAAAAACCCGTAAATCAGATAAGGAGAAATCCTTGCTTAAAGTTGTCCAGTTTCTTCCTAGAGAACTTGAGATAAAATCCAAATAGCACGCCCCGGCTTACGAAGCCCTACTTGGTTCATCTCCCACGCTGACCTTTCCTCACACGTCGTTCAGCTCTACCCGCGCCCCACCACACTGGCCTCATTCTTGCTCCTCCAATACGCCACGTGTTTCCCCTAAGCTCAGAGTGAACCTGCCCTGATCCACGGGCTGGCTCCTCACCGGGAGCCTAGAGACAGCCTCCTCCGAGGAGGCATTGTTGACTACCCCTCCGCGAGAGACGGCTTTCATTCCTACTGCACCACACTTAAAAAAATCCTTCTGTAGCATTTCTCTACATCTGTTTTTTAATTTATGTGTTAAGTGTTTAATCTCCGTCCCCCTCCTCTAAAACAAAGGCTCTACAGTGGAACCGGCCCGCTCTATCCCCAGCACCCAAGTCGAAGTTGACAACTACTAGTTGATTAAATAAAAAATCTCTTATGCTTTGTTTTTTAATCCTTTACTGGCATCTTTTCCAATGCAACTTTCTGGAGTAGTTTATAGATAATATGTGTTTTCATATAAAAACAAAAACAAAAAATAGATTACCATCTCTATGAAATTTTTAATTACCTTTCCCTAATCTACAAAGCAAACACAAAATTAAAATGATTTCAATTTAAAATAGTTTACTATTCAAACTAAGGATAAGGATAAAAACTTTCTTATGTAAACTTGTATAAATCTAGCAATCAAGTAAACTAATAAGAAATAAAATGAAGTAAAACCTATTGTATGAAGTTATCAGTACTCAGCACACACTAGACATTAATAAATCTATATTTCTAGCTCTGACTCATTGGGCTCTTGCCCCACACCACTTTTCCTTTTGCTGTTACTCTGAAGTCCCTATAAACAACATCAAGCTCGTTAACCTCGTACGCAAACCCATGCTTCCTTCGGTAGCATCACCATCATCCTCTGACTTCTCACATGTAGAAGATGTCATCTTCAAAAACCATTCCTCACATACCTCCTTTGTCCTAAATATCCCAGTAGTTATAACATCCTGATGCAGCTTGCTTTGGAGTGTGCCACAGGTTCTTTGTTTGCTTTTGCTTCCCAAAATTCCCCACTTTTATCCAGAGTGGTATTACTCTAGTAGTATTCAAGCTAGTCTCTATGTACTACAAATTGTCTGCTCTAGTCCATCTTGCATGCGGCAGCAATTGTTCAAATCTGTAACTGTTATCATTCCATTATCTAAATCTGAAACTTAAAATGGCCCTAGATCTTATTATATATCACATTAAATATGAAATATTTAAGGTCTTTCAGCTTCTATTTCTCTCTCTCTATTGTTCTTTTTTTTTTTGTAGACAGGGTCTTGCTCTGTCAGCATGGGCTAGAGTGTAGTGGCATCATCATAGCTCACTACAGCCTCAAACTCCTAGGCTCAAGGGATCCTCCTGCCTCAGCCTCCCAAGTAGCTTGGACTACAGGTGTGTGCAACCATGCCTGGCTAAGTTTTAAATTTTTCGCAGAGATGGGGTCTTGCTATGTTGCTCAGGCTGGCCTCAAGTGATTTTTCCCTCCCAGGTTTCCCAAAGTGCTAGGGCCACAGGTGAGAGCCACCACACCCAGCAGCTTCTATTTCAATATCCAGCCATGTCCCTGCTTCTCAGATCTCAGGAAATGGAGCACAGATGAACTAATAGGATGTGTGGAAAACACATATATCAAGCCATACACTTCTCAAGGGTATAGACACTGTTTATTACCTCACATAGGACCTGGTGCACAGTAAGCAGTTAAATTTATTGTGTGTGTTATTAATGTATTGAGCTTAACTGAGTTTTAAATTTTAAGTGTTTTAAATTCTATGTGGAGCAGAATTTAATGGGAGAATCTGCTCAGTGACATGTTTCTATTTGTTAAATAAGTATTCATAATTTGCTTCCTGAAATACAGAAACCTCCTTTGTGGTCTACAAGGAAAGTAATTCCACTGTAATGAGAAATATCAAATTGCCACCATTATATAATGGCAACTGTGTATATAATACAAGCCACAAATGATATATGCATCATGATAATCACCTAAAGAGGATAAATGATGAATTAATAATGAGGCACACAGTAAGAAACAGGGATTTCCATTTCATCTGAAAATGTAATAAAATAATTTCAAAGTTAAATCATTGCCTATTGCATGCATAGTGCTTTTCAAAAAGTACACACCATTTCTCCATACTCGGGAGCTATCCTATCCCCTTGAAATCCTTCTGGTAACTATGTTGCCTATCACTTCTAATGTAGACATCACAGCAGTAACGGTGAGTATAAATACCAAGACTAATACTAGTGTGTACCTCATAATAATAATTAATGCAAATGATACAGCAAATTGCATATTTGCACAAACTTTT
>NW_012151396.1:1771847-1772788 GCF_000956105.1 Propithecus coquereli | reverse complement strand
GAATGTTTATAGCAGCGCAATTCACAATTGCAAAGATGTGGAAACTACCCAAGTGCTCATCAATACATGAGTGAATTAATAAAGTGTGGTATATGCATACCATGGAATCCTACTCAACTACAAAAAACAATGGTGATCTAGCACCTCTTATATTATCCTGGATAGAGATTTAGCCCATGCTTCAAAGTGAGGTATCACAAGGATGGACAAACAGGCACCACATGTACTCGCCATCAAACTGGTACTAACTGACCAACACTAAGGTGTTAACATGGTAGTAATATTCATTGGGTGCTGGTTGGGGGTGGGGATAAACCCACACCTATGGAAGCTGAATGCACCATATGGGGGAGGGACACACTTGTAGCCCTGGCTTGGGCAAACACATTACATGTAACCAAAATGTTTGTACCCCCAGCCATAGTATTTTGAAAAAAAATAAAGAGTATAGAATTTTTCAAAAAATTAAAAATATAACTACCATATGATCCAGCCATCTCATTTCTGGACATGCATATTCAAAGGAAATGAAATCACTACCTAAAATAGGTATCTGCACTCCTGTATTCATTGTAGCATTATTCATAATAGCCAAGCTATGGAATTAATGAAAAAAATGTGGCACAGATATACAGTGGGATACTATTGAGCCTTAAACAAGAAGGAAATCCTGTCATCTGTGACAACATGGATGATCCCGGAGAACACTATGCTGAGTGAAATAAGCCAGGCACTGAAGAACAAATACTGCATGATCCCGCCTATGAGCTATCTACAATAGGCAAATTCATAGAAGCAGAAAATAGAACAGTGGTTTCCAGGAGCCAGGGGTGGGGATGGGGGATGGGATGATGTTCGTAAAAGGCTGCAAGGTTCCTGTTAGGATGAATAAGTTTGGGAGATCCATTGTACACCTTGGTGACTGTAGTTAATAATAATGT
>NW_012151396.1:1768101-1771140 GCF_000956105.1 Propithecus coquereli | reverse complement strand
GTTGTGTAATTAATATTGGCTTCACTCACAATTAGGTCAAAATGCAAACATTTCATTGGTAAATTTAAGATATCCACCAGTGTGTTAGCTACAGAATCTTATAGATGATGTCCCTATAATATTTTATAAATCATTTTCCCTCATTAATTTGTCATGGAAAAAATCTTCACTGAACACCTCTGCCCTAGACTGGAGATAATGAGATAAGAATGCCATTGTGTATTAGCTCCTTGTTCTCATAATCTAAAGTCCCATTTAAAAAAATATCAAGCTGCTGTCACCAAACTGCCAGCATATCTGAAGATGAAGATGTAGACAACACCGGGAATAGATCTTTCCTCCAAGAATAGAAAAGTGGACTATAATAGCTGAGATTTAAAAATAAAAATAAACATGCCCTCTGCATTGTGATGCATATCTTGTTTACAATCTCCTGAGACAAGCTTTTGCCTAGAAAGGTTTTTAGAAAATCCCACATCGGGTGTCAATCCCACATCAGGGTATGCGACAAATAACTGGAATTCACATTGATTAGATGATTTCTTTTCAGAAGTGAGTCTATCATTATGCAGACATGTTTATGAAAACAACACTCACGCTGTTAGGTTATTATACTCATTAAGTGTGCTACAATTTACAATTATGTTTGAAGCCCAGGACAAACTGTGCACTTTCAAAATTATCAAATCTTTAGATGGCCTCCTAGATCTTTCTGCCTTAGAGTCCAGAGTTCGGAATGCTAGAAACACAGGAGGAATCAATTTAAGTAACAAAATATTGACAAAAGTCTATAGTAAATATTATTTTCAAACAAAAGCAGCAGTAATTACAATGATTACAGTTTAAGCTTTATTTGGTGTCAATGGGATGCTAACCACTATTACAACAACACAGACATAGAGGCATAAAGTCTACCTAAGAGAGAGGACAAAACTGAGATTCTCATACACACGTGTGAACACATACACACACAGACATTCACGTATCCACACACATACACATACATACTCACAAGTGCACACACACACACACGTATCCACACACATACACATACATATTCACAAATGCACACATAGACACACACATGCATACGTGTACATACACACATATGCACAGCCACGCGCAGCCACACATTGACACAGGCACACACATATAGAGACACACACATATGCACAGCACATACAGACACATATTGACCTAGGCACACAAACACATGTACAGACATACGTGCACATATGTATGCACTGATACACATTCACACACACACAATACAAAAGACGGTGAAAGACATCTTACTTATGGCGGATAGAACTGGAAAGTGCCGGTGGAGTTGTTTCTCAAGTGAATAGGCTTCAGGAATAAGTTAGTTCAATGTTTCAGTTAGTTTAATGACAAAACTTTGTGTTTCATTTGACAGAAAACATTCCTAAAGAAAGCAGGGGTAGGAGAGGCCAACGATTAACAGCAATACAAGGAATGTTGCTGTTCATCTCTAAGCACCAAGTGCGGAGGAAGAGCTCTCACAAGGACAAAGATGACTGCTATGGTCTGATTGTTCGTGTCCCCCAAGATTGGTGTGTTGACGTTCTAAATTCCAGGGTGATGCCGTTGGGAAGTGATTGGGTCAAGAAAGCAGAGTCCTGATGATTGGGACTGGTGTCCCTGTAGGGGAAGTCTGAGAGAGACCGCTCATCCCTTCCACAATGTGAGGACATGGCAGGAAGTTGCCACCTCGAAGCAGGAAGCAGGACTTTGCCAGACGCCAAATCTGCTGGTGCCTTGATGTTGGACCTCCCAGCCTCCAGAACTGAGAGAAGCAAATTTCTGTTGTATATCATTTAAGCTATTTCATTACAGCAATTTAAATGCACTAAGACAGTAGCTAACTGCATTTCAAAGTGCTTAGCCATAGATTAGATTCCAAGTAACACACTGAAAAGAAAGCACCGATGGAGGTAGTGAAAAACAGGCAAACCTACCAGTCATCTCTCCTGGCTCAAAGAATTTAAAAGGCAGGACATTTCTTAATGGCTCAAGTTACTTGGGCATAGAGTTAAAGTAATTGCTCAAGCTCCCAAGGGAAACCACCTTTCCAATGCTTAAATGCTATTAATCTGGATTTGTTGAATTCTGCACAGATTTGAGGGTTTCATTATCTTCTAGCAGAAGGATTAATCAGTTAATACTCTTCGTGAATGCTCTATAAAAACATTTTTAAAGCCAAAGAAATTCACTGAAGCTTTTAATAAAAATAAAGACCAAAAAAATCTAGCACAAATAGGACAGGAGCTTTCTATCATTTACAAGAATGTGTTGAATAAATATACCTTTAAATACCCATGACGTTTAGAATTTTTAATACCAAAATGGAAGGAAGCAATAATGTAATCAAAATATTTATGGTAAGCTGATGTCTGAGGATACATTTTGTAAATATCCTTAACCTTCATAGCCCAAAGAGTAGTTTGAGGACACATACACAGAGAAATACACAAAATATAGTTCATGCAAGAAGCCTAATAACTAACATTTCAGTTAATCAGTGGTTAGTGGATGGCTGCCATCTGACAGGACTTCTGCTAGATTTTGAAAGCATATCGTTAAAAAAAACACACAGGATACATGGTTTCATAAATCGTATGGCAGTGGGAAATACAGACAAATAAATAGACAATTATAATCAGTGGTGTGCGAGCACACAGGGGACATGTAACACTCTGTGGAATGTCAAGGAAGATACCCCAAAAGAGATGCCCTATCTACTTGAAAAATGATTAGCAACTAATCAAACAAGAGAAGGAGAGCGTACAGGAGAAGTATTAAATGTTCTAGGCAGAAGAACGAACAGGTGTAGGGATCTAGAGATGAACAAGAGCAAGAAAGAAACTATCTGAGAGCCAGTTAGTTCACCATGGCTTGAACAGTGATATGTGGGAAGCATATCAGAAAGGATCTTATAGGATGCAGCAAGGATTAAGGCTTTTGAGCTATTCCTGGTGGCTGAAGAGAGAAGACAGATGGGAATGTTACAGGATGACT
>NW_012151396.1:1761381-1763271 GCF_000956105.1 Propithecus coquereli | reverse complement strand
CAAAAGTTTCTAATGCAATATCTACCATAAATTTGATTATTCTTCAAACCTGATTATTCTTCAGTGAAAATGGAAAATATTGTTCATAGATGCATTACATCAAAAGCAGGCTTATCTTGTACCAACTTTTTAGCAATGAGCTCTTTATATAGCTATATAATAATAACAAAAACTAGCAAATAAAGACTGCAAGACTAGGCCAGGAGTCAATTTTATCAATCACTAAAGTGAGTGAAAGATCTCTAGGATGACCATAAGTATTAATTAGTCTAATATAGCCCAGGTTACACCTTAATGCTAATTTTATGCCTGTTCGGCTCTTCTTTTTACCTTTAACATATCCAGGTTTGGATGATAAATTATTTGGTCACTCTGTATATCATTTGCATTTTCCCATATTCTACTTTTTAAAAATGTGGCAATGGATACAGAAGGCACTCAGTAAGTATTTGCAGAATACACATTAAATTTGTCACTTTATATTGTCCCTAATATTTGATTTAAAAAGACAACATTTCCTTATTATTTAGTATTAAAAATATTTAATAACCTCTCATTAAGAACCAACCATGGTTAATCAACTATGAAGAAACAATATGGGGTGGCATCACCCGGACGGCAGAGTAATGAACTCCAGAACACCATCTTTGCACAAAAGCCACTAAAACGCCAGCAAAATATCTCAAAGTCAACTTTTGCAGAACTCTAGAATCTATTTACAAACTTTAAACAACCAGGTGAAAGTTTAATGAAGAAAGAAGCTGCTGCATTGTTGTAGGAGAGCACCGTAGCATTTTAAACTGCCTGTCTACCATCTCCCACTTTCCAGACGGGTAGTGGTCACAAAGACAACAGATCATAGTCTAGTGCAGACTGTTAGTGCCAAAGGGAGCAATGTGGGTGCTGTTATCAAAGAACTACAGTTGTGTTTCGAGCTCTCTGACAGCTCCCTAAATGACCAGCATGAGGGCTCATAGTTACTTGCCTTAACCAAAGTATTCTCAGGGCTGGGGTAATGTTTGCAAAAAGTATTTAACAGCCACAGAGGCCCAGGACAGAGAATAACAGTCAGGACATGCAATAGAAGAAAAAGCTAGGGAAGAAGAGGTTGAGAAAAGAGATAAGTGGGCTCTTAAAAGATCTGTTTATATTGGGCAATCAGGAAGACTAAGCACATGCCTAGGGCTGTACTCATACTCGCCACAGAGCAGAAAATAACCTCAGCTTTCACCATTGGCTCACCTTCAGATGCCATGCAGATAGGAAGCAGGAGCTAAGGCAGAGCTGTACATGGCCTGGCTGAGCACTGGAGTACAGAAGAAGGAAAACTATTATGCTTAGAATGGAGATAAATGACTAGAGAAGAGAAAAACAACAGAGAGAATCCACAAAACCTAAAGTTACTTCTTAGAAAAAAATACGAGTATTTTTTTTTCTTTATTTCAGAATATTATGGGGTACAGATGTTTTGGTTACATGGATTACTTTTGTAATGCTTCGATCAAAGTAATAAGTGCGCCATTCACCCAGATAGTGTACACTGTACCCATTAGGTGTGATTTCATCCATCCTCTCCTCCTCCTCCCTTTTGCTTGATTTCTGTTAAATTTTATTTTCATCTGTGCACATGAGTGCTGATCAGTTAGTTCTAATTTAATCTTGAGTACATGTGGTATTTGTTTTTCCATTCTTGTGATACTTCACTTAGGAGAATGGTCTCCAGTTTAAACAAAGGACATGAAACCATAAGAATTCTAGAAGAAAGTATTGGAAAAACTCTTCTAGATATTGGCCTAGGCAAAGAATTTATGAAGAAGACCCCAATGGCAATCACAGCCACAATAAAAATTTAAAATTGAGTACATGTGGTATTTGTTTTTCCATTCTTGT
>NW_012151396.1:1758193-1760556 GCF_000956105.1 Propithecus coquereli | reverse complement strand
CCACAAACATAAAAACTATTAAACTAATAACAAATTCAGCAAAGTGGCAAAAAGCACTATACATTGTATTTCCATATACTGGCAATTAATAATCTGAAATGAAATTAAGAAAACAATAGACTGAAAAGAATACAATACCTAGGAATAAAGTTAACCAAGAAGGTGAAAGACTTATATACTGAAACTATAAAGGATTGTCAAAAATAAATTAAAGCAGACCAGAATAAATGGAAAGACATTCTATGTTCATCAACTGGAAGACTTAATAGTGTTAAGGTGACATTACTCCACCCCTGCAAATGATCTACAGAATCAATGCAATTCCTATCAAAACAATAACGACCTTTTGCAAAAAAAATGGAAAATCTTATCCAAAATGGATATGGAATTGTAAGTAACTCTGGATAGTTTAAAAAAAAAAAATCGTGACAAAGGAAAACAAAGTTGGAAGACTCAAACTTCACAATTTCAAAATTTACTAAATAATAATTATAACAGTGTTGTGCTGGCATAAAAATAGAAATATGTGTCAATAGAATAGAGCAGAAAGTCTAGAAATGAACCCATACATCTGTGGTCAATTGATTTTCAACAGGGAGTCGAGACCATTCAATGGAAAAAGAATATTGTATTCAATAATCGATGTTGTGACAACTGTAAACGCACTTGGAAAGGAATGAAGTTGGACCCCTTCTTCACGCCACATAAAAAATTTAACTCCAAATGGATCAAACAACTAAATGTAAAAGTTGAAACTATAAAGCGATTAGAAGAAAACTTAGGGGTAAGTCTACAGGACATTGGATATGGCGATAGATTCTCATATATAACATCAAAAAAGCAAGTAACAGAAGAAAAATAGGTAAAATTGAACTTATTCAAAATAAAAAAATGTGTGCATCAAAGGATATTATCACAAAAGTGAAAAGACAACCTACACAATGGGATATGAAATATTGTAAGCCATGTATTAATACTTTATAAGGATCTCGTATCCAGAATACATAGAAAACCTTTACAACCCAACAACAACCAAATAAACCACTACTTCCCTTCCCAAACAAATGGGCAAAGTACTTGAATAGAAATTTCTCCAAAGATACACAAATGGCCAATAAATCCATGAAGTTATGCTCACATATGAGTCATCAGAGAAATGCAAATCAAAACCACTACTAGACTATTGCTGCTGAAATGTGAAATGGTACAGACACTGTGCACAACAGTATGGAATTTCCTCAAGAAGTGAAACAAAGAATTATCAGATAATCCAAGGATTCTATCCCTAGGAGTGTATTCAAAATAGTTTTAAAAGGTTATCACCAAAACCTTGTACATAAATATCCACAGCACCACTACTCACAATCACCAAAAGGTCAAAACGAACCAAATGTCCATGAACTGTTTAATGGATAAATAGAGGTGGTATATCCACACAATGAAATATTATTCAGCTATAAATGAAATACTGAAACATGCTAAAACATGGATGAATCTCAAAAACATTATACTAGGTAAAAGGGGCAGACACTGAGGTCACATATTATGTGATTCCATTTATACAATAAACCCAGAATAGATAAATCCATAAAGACAGAAGGCACAATATACACACACACAGAACGAGAGAATCAACCTATTCCATGCTGTGTGGAGCGGCATAAAGCAGGCTTGCGTGCGGAATGTGCTATGTACGAGCATAGGGTATACACAGGAGGATAAGGGTGATATCTACCCTGAACTTGGGGACCATGACCACTAGAGGAGATGATATCTGAGGATTTATCCTGACGAAATGCAAGAGGAAGAATGCTGCTGGTCTGTGTCTAGAGAGCAATATCAGCAACTTACTCAAGCAAGACAGAGTCAAGAGAACATCCCTTGTGGCTGGAGTATATGGTATAAGAGGCAGAAAGTAGCACAGGAAAACGCTGGAGATGCAAGTCAGGGGCTGATCCTGAATGGTCTTGAAGTCAAGCTAAGGAGTCTACACTGTCTTAAGTACAATCAAGTCAGATAACAGAAACTGGAAACAAATGGAACAAACATGACGCTTGATTAGTTACTCTCTTGAAGGCTGCAAGAAGTAGATATGGAGTCATGTTTTCCCAACTTAGAAAGAGCAACCCTTGTCCTAACCAGCTGTGGCCAGAAGAGTGGGATCCTTGGTACTTATAATAATATAATAACACTTTACTTATGTCATTATTTTAAATGATTTACATAATTAATTCATTTAATCATCACCCAACAGCATTTTTACAAAAGAGAAAACTAAAAAACAAAGAGGAGATAAATTTCCCCAGGTTGCATTGCTAGAAGTGCTGGAGCTGGGTTTTAAACTGAGCCAGTCTAGCTCCATA
>NW_012151396.1:1742011-1757463 GCF_000956105.1 Propithecus coquereli | reverse complement strand
TTAATATTCATAACATGAGCAAATTGGCCCTATTTTAGGGAGAGAGAATAAACCGAATCAAAAACATTAAAGGTGAATTAAAAAAAAACACAAAGTAAAATAAAGACTACTTAACTGTGCAGGATTTATATACAATTTAGGATTATCCAAATCCTCTGACTTCTTTATTGCTTCTCTTACTCCATCTCTGCATGTTCCAGGGTAACGATATTTTAATCTCCAGCTTAGACTTTATCTCTTTGCTGAAGTATTTTTCTGAACTCTGCCTTCCTTTCTGCCTTCCTTTCAGCCTGAACGTTTTTTTCTTTTCTCTCAATATCCAAAATACCTGATTGTCTCTTCCTTAAGGCGCTCACCACACCCTGTGTTAGATCATGTATATCAGTGTTTTACCTCTGCGGGTGAGTGGTCCCTTTATATCACAGAACACCTGTCGTGCCTTTCCAAATGCATCAGCTGTTGAAGGAACAGCTATTCTGTACATTTCCCAGTTATTGATCTATTATAAAAAAAAATACATTTTCATCCATATTTATTGCTACATTGTCCAATGCATGTTCCGGTGGGCCCAAAGAATATAATTATCTAACTCAGAAATACCTTGTAAATTTAAGTTACCTATGATACTACACGTTTGAATGAATCACTGGAGGTAGATCTGGTATAGCTTTAAAAATTTTTATTTATAAGAAACATAGTTCAAAATAGGTAATTCATAGTACTTTGAAAAACAAATGTTATGTGCAAAGATGTTCTATTGAATTTATATTCTCTAGTCTGTTGATGTCTTCAATTGCAAAAGTGTTCTAGAAAGAAGGAAACAATTGAGATCCCCAAAGGAAAATGGCTGTCAAAAAATACACGCAATCTTTGTGAAAAAGATAGGAAAGGAACAACCTAATTGTTGAATTTCAAAAACTAAGCATTGTTATAATATTTGTCATACTTTTATACCATTTTTGACAACACAGATGATAATAATAACTGTAATAAAATGTTACTTTAACTTCATATGGTATTGATGTAAAGGGTATTTTTGCTGCCTATAAGGACAGATTGAATCTCCATACACACACACACACACACACACACACACACACACACACTTCACCAAAAATGAGACAGTATGGACAATTAATTGAAAAGTCTAATTTTAATATCTTTTTTTCTTCTATTGTAATTTCACAAGCTTAAAATAGTCAACTAATTTTTTAATTAGCCTATTGAAAAATCTGAAATACTTCAGGAAGCTGCTGAAATTCACTACCCACTCACTCAGTACATGTATTAAAGCTTCAATCAGACAATGTACAGCTGTTTTTCTTTTCAAAGATTATAATTCTACATCAAGTCCATCTTTTTTGTTTCATGTTCAATGTTTCTCATAAACTATACAAGTATATATATTTTTAAAAGAATAGACTCCCACAAGAAAAGCAATTTGTATAAAAAGTGAGATAATTGAGAGACCAAATTCTCCACAGAAACAGTAAATGCTAGAAGACAGTGGAACAGCATCTACACGGGTCTCAGTGAAAAAGATTGTAACCCAAGAAATATACTTGGGCTCCACTTACCCTGCAAGAGACATTCCCAAGCATACGGTAAGGCAGAGAACAGACTCATGGATACTCTAAATACCTGTTTGAAAACAGTTACAGGAACACCTTATTTTATTGCCCTTCACTTCATTGTTTCTCACATGTTACTTTTTCTTTCTTTTTTACAAATTGAAGGTTTGTGGCAACCCTGCATTGAGCAAGTCTATCAGCATCATTTTTCCAAAAGCATGTATTCACTTCCTGTCTTGCGCTGCATTTTGATAATTATCACAATATTTCAAACTTTTTCATTGTTACTATATCTGCTATGGTGATCTGTGATCGGCGATCTTTGATGTTCTTATTGTAATTGCTTTGGGGCGTCACAAACCCTGCTCATATAAGATGGCGAACTTAATTGATAAGCATTGTGTGTTCTGACTGCTTCCCTGACCACCTGTTCTCCATCTCTCTCCCTCTCCTAAAGACCCCCAGTCGCTGAGACACAGCACTATTGAAGTGGGCCCAATTAATAAGTCTATTATAGCCTCTATGTGTTCAAGTGAAAGGAAGAGTCACACATCTCTCACTTCAAATCAAAAGCTAGAAATGATTAAGCTTAGTGAGGAAGGTACGTCAAAAGCCGAGATAAACCAAAAGCTAGGCCTCTTGCACCAGTTAGCCAAGTTGTGAATGAAAAGGAAACGTTTCTGAAGAAAATTAAAATGCTACTCCATTGAACACATAAATAAGAAAGTGAAACAGCCTTATTGCTGATACGGAGAAAGTTTTAGTGGTCTGGATAAAAGACCAGACCAGCCACAACATTCCCTTAAGCCGGAGCCCAATCCAGAGCAACTTAACTCCATTCAGTCTGTGAAGGCTGAGAGAGGTGAGAAAGCTGCAGAAGGAAAATTGGAAGCTGGCAGAAGTTGGTTCACAAGGTTTAAGGAAAGAAGCCATCTCTGTAACATAAAAGCGGCAAGGCGAAGTTGCAAGTGCTGATATACCAGCCGCAGCAAGTCATCCAGAAAATGTGGCCAAGATCACTGAGGAAGGCGGCCACACTAAGCAACAGGTTTTCAATGTTGATGAAACAGTCCTCGATGGAAAAATATGCCATCTAGGACTTTCATAGCTAGAGAGAAGTCAGCGCCTGACTTCAAGGCTTCACAGCACAGGCTGACTGTCTTGTTAGGGGCTAATGCAGCTGGTGACTTTAAGTTGAACCCAATGCTCATTTATCATTCCAAAAATCCCAGGGCTCTTAGGATTGATGCTGAACATGGTCTACCAGTGCTCTATAAATGGAACAACAAAGCCTGGAAGACAGCATATCTGTTTACAGCATGGTTTACTGAAATTTTAAGCCCACTGTTGAGACCTACTGCTCAGAAAATAAGATTCCTTTCAAAATATTACTGCTCATTGACAATGTACCTGATCACCTGAGAGCTCTGACAGAGGTGTGCAAGGAGATTAATGTTGTTTTGATGCCTGGTAAAATAACATCCATTCTGCAGCCCAAAGGAAATACAAACTGTGTAGTATTTATACAAAGCAAGAGTTTGTAGAAGTAGAAATGAATAAGAACTGCAACTCTATGTATCGCAACTATTAAATCTCAAAAACATAATGTTGAGCAAAAACAGGAAGTCACATACTGTATTCAAATCACATAAACTCAAATTTCATAAAGTTGAAACTATGTAAAGCAACAGCATATAATATTTAAAGACACACAAAAATGTTATAGATGTAGAAAACCTGTGCATAGAATTATAAACATGAATTTACTTATGAAGTAACTGTGTTAGGATATACAGCAGGCTTCAATTTTATCCATTTTAGTTCTTTAAAAAATATGAAACACATGTAGCAAATTATTTTTTAAGAAAATTTTATGTTTGAAATATTTCATAATTTAAAGAAATCTGGCAATAGCCATTGTTGCTGAGGAAAAAAGATGTTCTTCTCTTATTTCACCGGTTCTGGGGCTTATAAATTGGAACAATTACTAACGACCAATCGGAAAACATCTAGTAGAGTGAAAATGTACATGTTTTAAAAACTAGCAGCTCTGCTTCTATCCACATACCCTGGAGAAACGTGTATATATGCGATCAATGAGAATCGTATGTGTGTTTGTTGAGGCGTGGTGTATAATAGCATAAACAGCAAAACCTCATAATGTCCATTAATACAGGAAGAGCGACACCTTTATGTAATAGAGGACAATCAATGATTGAAACGAACACACTAGATCTATGTAGTAACACAGATAAATACCAGATATAACTTTTGAGTGTGAAAATAGTAAAAGGTTCAAACAGGTCTTCAACTCTCAACATTTTCCTACCTCAAATTTAAAGAAAAAAATTGGACTTGGTAATATTGGTACAATACAGCAGTCCACACATGGAGGTTTGTAATATGATTCTGTATAATTTCTGGTATGTTTTAAATAATACACTAAAAAAACTGATAGAGCAATGATAGGTTTTGTGACTAGCTTTGAATTACAAGTTTGAGTTTAATTGTTACTGCAGGTAATGACAAACCATGGGAAATTTTAAAAGGAAGCATTGTATGTTTCAGATCGTAATTCAGAATAATTAATCTAGCAGGAGTACAAGGATAATTGAGCAGGCAGTTAAAAGAACCATTAGAAAATTACATCAACACTTGTGTCTTAAGTTAGAGAAACAGAATGTTCAGCTGGAAAGAGACCACAGAAGGCAGAGACATTCTGAAGCAGCACCAGTAAGACATGGCATTTGATTGCAAGTGAGGAGAGAAAGAGAAGAGTCAGCTTTGTCTCTGAGGTTTAACATGGAATAATTTTAGAAAGAGTGGCAGTGTTACTAGAAATATCTACTTAAAAATGTTTATATGTGAACAGATTAGCTAGTTCAGGAGGAAAAATAATATGTTCTATTTAGATAATAATATAATAAGCATATCAAGCAGGAAATAATTTTATAAATCTGGCTTGTAAATCTGGAGATTATTTTGTATTCTGGGAACTTTTAATGCCCTTTAAAAAGGGTTGTGACCAGATATCACTATGAGTATCAAGATAGCTAATTGCATTTTTGGGATGGAAATGTAGCTCGGTGATCTGTCTTTTACTGGAGGTACAAAAGAGAATTTCATTGGAATGGCACTGAACTTTATCTTCTTGTAAGTAATGATGTTTTCTAAAATTGAACCAAGATGGCTCTAGGACTCAACATCAAAGGCAGAGAAGTTTTGCACTACTGTTTGTTTCTGGAGTCAATGGAGTGTTCAAACCACTTGGCTCCTTGTAATTAAGGTATTCTATGGGCAAATGCAGCTTCTATAAACCTCATTTCACAGAGAACACTAAATTGCAACTGCAAAATGATTAACATTTACATTTTCCTCGATTAAAAGCGAGAACAAGGCACAGAAAAGTTCCAGCTAAGAATTGACATATATGTACTTGGGCAAAAGAAAGTTTCACTTCACTATTATTTCTTAATTTACTGTTACTTCTAGAGTAAGTTTAGGAAACAGCCTTTTATTGACTCACATTAAAAAATTATTCCCGTTATATTTATCTTAAAGTTCTTTGATATTTAAATACAAGTTCCACTTTACATATTTCCAAGAACTCACTGAGAAAGTTGTCATAATGTATCAGGTTTAGGTAAAAATATGAAATTTATCACATATTATATGAAAAGAACATCCATTTACTTTTAACATAAAATGAAGTGAAATAGTCCCAAAACTCCATAAACAAACACCAAAAATTATCTGGGCCCTTATGCAGAAGAATGAAACTAGGTCCCTATCTCTCACCATATACAAAAAATAGAATCAAAATGGATTAAAGACTTAAATGTAAGACATGGAACTATGAAACTACTGGGAAAACATTGTGGAATCACTTCAGGACATTAGTCTGGGCAAAGATTTATTGAGTAAGACATTGAAACCACAGACAACCAAGGCAAAAATGGACAAAGGGGATCACATAAAATTAAAACGCTTCTGCACAGGAAAGAGAACAATCAGCAAGTGAAGAGACATTCTTACTGAATGAGAGAAAATATTTCAGAATTTTTCTGTTGACAAGGGATTAATAACCAGAGTATATAAAGAACTCAAATAATTCAATAGCAATATAAACAATCTGATTAAAATGGGCAAAAGATCTGACTAGCTATTTCTCAAAAGATGACATACAAATGGCCAAGAGGTATATAAGAAAATGTTCAACATCATTAATCATCAGGGAAATGCAAATCGAAACCACAATGAGATATCATCTTAACCCAGTTGAATGGCTATCTTCAAAAAGACAAAAATAAGAGACGCTGGCAAGACTGTGGCAAAAGGGGAATGCTCATATTCTGTTGCTGGGAATATAAATTAGCACAGCCACTATGGAATACAGTATGGAGGTTCCTCAAGAAACTGAAAATAGAACTACCATATGATCTAGCAATCCCATTTTGGAGTATATATCCAAAGGAAAGAAAATCAGCATACCAAAAAGATATCTGTACTCCCATGTTTACTGCAGCACTATTCGTAATAGCCAAGATATGGAATCAACCTAAGTATTCATCAATGGATGAATGGATAAAAAATATGGTGTATATACACAATGGAATGTTATTCCTCCATAAAAAGAACGACATGCTGTCATTTGCAACAACACTGATAAAACAGGAGGACATTATGTTAAGTGAAATAAGCCAGGCACACACAGACAAATAGTGTGTGTTCTCACTCATATGTGGAAGCTGAAAAAATTGATTTTATGAAGGTAATGAATAGAATGGTGGTCACCAGAGGTTGGGAAGGTTAGTGGGGAGGAAACATAAAGAGGGATTGGTTAATGGGTATAAAAATACAGTTAGATAGAAGGAATAAGATCTCATGTTTGGTAGCAGAATAGGGTGACTATAGTTAACAATGATTTATTGTAGATTTAAAAATAACTAGAAGAGTAGATTTGGAATGTTCCCAACACAAATGATAAATGTTTGAGGTGATAGATATCCCAATTACCAAGATTTAATCATTACACATTGTATCTTTATATCAGTATTTCACTTGTATCCTATAAACATGTACAATGCTTACGTATCCATAAAAATTAAAATAAAAAATAGTATATTTGTCCTAACTCTCCAACAGCCTAAAATGGTTTAGGAGACCAAAGACAAACATATGGAAGTTTGAAAACAACACCTTTAAACAGGGCCAAGGTTATATATACAACTTCAAGAGAGCAATCACATCATAGTCTACATGAATGAAGTCACTTGGATTTGTACTGGGCACAACCCTCACAGCCCTACATGGTGGCCTTAGGTTACACTTAAATACTCCATGAGTTCAGAGAGAGCAGAAAACTTCTAGGTTGGGGAAGACAGGTGAGATGGTCTGGAGAGAGTAAGATTTGACCATGTTCTTAAATAGGTGAAATTTTGAAACAGAGCATATTGAGGTCCCTAAGTTGTTAAGAAGAGAAACCAGCTGTTTCTCCAATTTCCTGCTATATTTATTGGAAAAACTCAATGGTAGAAGATGAAAAGTCTTCGCTTTGAAGGAAACAATTCTCACTGTCTCCAAAAGAAGAGCTATTTTTCTGTCCAGTTTTCACATGTGGCAATGCAAATAGTTATACCATTACATCATACTTGCATATTCATACTTTTATTCAGGTAGTTAAGTTTTATGCAAAATCTAAATTTATCTTTTCTATGCCATTGTGGCTTGGGTTTCAGAATAATTATTGTATCAATAAAACCATTTAGGAAAAATTGTTCATTTATAATAAGGACATGGTTGTCTCCTTCCTCCCTCCCTCTCTCCTCCTTTCCTTCCTTCCTTCCTTCTTTCCTTTCACTTTTTCTTGACAAAAACTTTCCTAGAGATCTGGAAGGGGGAAGAAAATAGAGTAGCTGCAGGAAAGGGCACTCTGAAATGTGATTAGTTAATTAAATGTGATTAGGTGTTAATTAAACTAACCACATGATAGGCTCAGTAAATGATGAGTGTATTCATTGGAAATGTCTACATGAATATGAATTTAATATAAAATCTCTAAAAATTCTGTAATCCCTAATCTTTTACATGTTTAATAACCTTGGATTTAATATATTAATTGTATAGTTGAGGTAAATATTTTTGACCTGTTTTGTATGACCCTCAAAATATTGCTTTCCTCTTTTAGATTTTTTTTTCGAAAACCAGAATTTGTCTTGTAAATACTCTGTCTGGTGCTAAAAATGAAATTATGCATGCTTGCACAGATTTTTTTTTTTGAGACAGTCTCACTCTGTTTCCCTGGCTAGAGTGAGTGCTGTGGCGTCAGTCTAGCTCACAACAACCTCAAACTCCTGGGCTCAAGCGATCCTACTGCCTCAGCCTCCCGAGTAGCTGGGACTACAGGCATGCGCCACCATGCCCGGCTAATTTTTTCTATATATTTTTAGTTGTCCAGATAATTTCTTTCTATTTTTTTTTAGTAGAGATGGGGTCTCGCTCTTGCTCAGGCTGGTCTCGAACTCCTGAGCTCAAACAATCCACCTGCCTTGGCCTCCCAGAGTGCTAGGATTACAGGCGTGAGCCACTGCGCCCAGCCCACAGATGTTTTTAAAAAGCAACCTAAAACATTACATAATATCAATATGGCTATCTATATGAACTCACTGTAGCAGACTTTGAGTTTAGCTCAAAGTCTTAAAATTGGGGTAAAATAAATATTTGGTAGCTATCTTCGTGATAGTAATAATCATTTAAAAGCCATACTGGAAGCCAAGGGGCCTCATTCTATTTATTCGAACCATTCCAGAATGGTACCATTTCTCTTTATCTATGTTCTTGACGATGTGTGGATGTTAACAGTCCATCTATCAAAATCCAGCTTTTCTCAACATGAGTTTCATGAAAGAATTAACAATTACAAAAAAAAAAATGATTTGCTTAATTATTTTCCTTAATTCACAAGAATTGCACAGTTACTACCATTTTAAATGTATAAGAAATTAACTCATTACATACATTGGAAGCCTTGGGGCATTAGGCTTTCTTCTCTCAGGAAACCCCAGTGCAGAAGGGCTGCCAAGATGTGTGTTCCTTTTAGAAAGTGCTGTTCCCGGAGGCTTGCGGTATCTGTCAATCAATTCTACCTCTCCAGGGTTTTGAGCATCATAGACCAAGCACTATTTTTAGATCTGGTAAAAACTATTTTACTCAATGTTAACAAAACACAGCGAGGGTGGTATTCTTATCTCCATTTTACAATTATGAAAAGTGAAGCTTGGAGGTATTTGAAACTTACTGTAGGTTACAAAATTTGTTATTGACAGTTATGAATTAAATCCCAGCCAACTGATTCTATAAGACTATCCTCTTTCAATTTTCTACACTACTTTCATTATAACTGTGCCCCAACAGATTGCTTACCATGTTTGTAAGATGGGGCTACATCTTGGTTCTTCTTCTTACATTTTTAAATCTTTTTTATTTTGAGATAATTGTAGTTATACATGTAGTTGTGAGTAATAATACGAAGTGACCCTTTACCTAATTTTCCCGTATGAGAACCTCTTATAAGACTATAGTCCATGTCATAACCAAGATATTTAGATTAATAGTCAATAGACAAAATATTTTCATCACTATTGCATTTTTATAACTACTACACCTCACACACAAACACCACTCCTCTCCTGTCCATAAACTTTGGCTACTACTAATCTTCATTTCTATAATTTTGTTATTTCAAGGATGTTATATGAATGAAATCACACAGTATATAACCTTTGAGGATTGGTGTTTTTTTACTCACTCTACATAATTTTTTTGAAATTCATCATTATTATGTATATTGATAGTTTGGTCCTTTTTATTGCTGGGTAATATTGCGTGATATGGTGGACTTCAGGCTGTTAAACCATTCACCCAACGATTGATATCTGGTTTATTTTCAGTCTAGGGTTATGACAAAGAAATCAGCTATAAACATCCATGGATAGGTTTTGTGTGAACATAGTTTTCGTTTCTCTAGGATGAATGTCCAGGAGTGCAACTGCCATGTCTTATGGTGGTTGCATATTTAGGTTGTTAAGCAACTGCCAAATTGTTTTCCAAAGTGTCCAAATCATTTTACATTTCCACTAGTAATGTATGAGTTACTTAGCTCTTAGCTTCAATGCATTCTCACCAGCATTTGGTGTTGTCACTGGTTTGCTTTTTTTTTTTTTTCCCCTAGCCTTTTCCAATAGTGATACCTCATGGTGGTTTTAATTTGCATCTTCCTCATGGTTAATGATGTCAAACATCTGTTCATGCACTTATTTGCTATCCATATATCAACTTTGGTGAAATATCTGTTCATGTACTTTGCCCATTTTCTAATTGAATTGTTTTTTATTATTTTACTATATAGTTTCAAGAGGTGTTTTTTTTTAATGCTAGCCCTTTGTCACAGACGTGTAGCTTGTAAGTATTTTCTCCCAGTTGATAGCTTGTCTTTTCATTCTCTTAACATGGTCTTTCGCAGAGCAAAAGTTTTTTAAGTTTTAGTGGATGAATTTGTCAATTTTTTCCTTTTACGGATAAATGCTTTTGGTGTCAAGTTTAAGACCTCTTTGCCTGGTCCTAGATTTTCTTCTAATGTTTTCCTTAAAGTTTTATAGTTTTATGTTACACATTTAAGTCTGTGATCTATTTTGAGTTATGAGATGTGAGGTTTATGTGGAGTTTCACTTAGTTTGCCTATGGATATCCATTTGCTTCTGTAACATTTGTTGAACAGTTATCCCTCTTTATTGAGTTATCCTTGTACCTTTGTCAAAAATCAGTTATGTGTATTTGTGTGGGTCCCTATTTAACACAAACTTTTTCTTAATTCTATGATCTGAATGTATCCTTACATCTAAGCTCCTACAAATCTCCATGGGGAAAGGAAGAATTCACTAATGATGCTGTAATATCAGAGCTAGGACTGACTACCAGGGATGATGAATTCAACTGCCTACATATTGCTAAGGACAACTACTTAATATTCACTACTCTAAAACATTAATTATTTTAAGATATGCTAAAATTTAAATAGGTCGCTTCCAATAATGCTATTTTATCAGTCATATGCTTTAATTGCAAGCAACAGAAGCAGATTTTGACAGAAATAAATTTACTAAATTTTTCATTATTTCAAACTAGGAATTGAGGACTGGAGAATCAGGTTCAAGACTAAGTAACCATAAATGATCTCTAAAAGCATTAAAGTGGGCTGACGAGAATATTGCCTTTAGACAGTAGGTGTAATAATGTGCATTGTTTCTACTTTTCCATCAATAAATTGACCCAGTAGAAACGATTATTCTGTCTTCCCTGTGAAGATCCCTCTACTGAGTTGCCTCTTTTGTCACTAACTCAAAGTCTGTCCTAGGTCCATGAGTAGGTAAAACCTGGCTTATGTTCTCATGTCCCAGCTGAATGAGAGACAAATATTTTTGATATTTCATCTTCCATAACGTAGGGCATTATTTGCCGCCTCCGACATCTGTAACGTGAGGTTGTTCTCCAAGTGTGGGAAAGAAACTCAAATACTGGGTTAAAAAAATAGATGACAAATGGCTAATATAGCCATTCATACTACTGATCTGTTTTGTTACTTATGGAGACATAGTTTAATCTACTTCTCCTATTACAGCTCACTAAGGTTCCATGGTAATACATGGTGATAAACACTGGCCTTCAAAATTATTCTGGTGAAAAGTACTTCATTTATTCTAGAATCATTTGGGGAGACTAAAACCAAACCAAACACAAATAATTATCTTGCCCAGAGATCAATTAAATTAGAATTTCTGGGAGTGGGTCTTGTATTACTATTTACTACAACAAAAAAACAGGGGAGGGAAAAAACCCTGAAAAAATCTTCTCCTGTGATTGTAATATACATCCAGGGTTAAGAACCACTGTGTTAAGGAGTAAGACTATTTGGCTCTATTCATTGCCAAATGCCTGGGAGGGCTTATACCTGCTTTTTGTCTCATCCACCCACCCATTTTTATACAGAAGCAGGTTGGACACCCATATACTACATAAAATGGTTGTGGTTAGTCTTATCACTCAAATATCTTCATTTTCTTCACCTGAATTGTCACAAACTCTAGTTCTACTATGGAGGTAGATAAATTTGTTTTGAAAATATTCTAAAACAAAGTTACCACAATGTGAGGCTCTCACAATGAGAGGAGCACTATAACTAACTCTCGACTCTCGGTGGACTTCTGGTGGATCACACAACTTCTAGCTCCACACAAGGAAATCATAATATTCAACCAGCTGAGAAAGTTCCATTTCTGTTAATGATGCAATAGGTAATTCAGTACAGCACACAGGCTGATGATCGGACCTGCTGGATATATATGAAAATCATCTATTTGAAGGCATTAAAGATAACCGAAGACAAAATTTACAATTTATTCTTACAAGAAATTTCCACAAAAAAAGGACCAAATGACAATTCTAGGCCTGAAAATAAAATAATAAAAATTGATAACAATGAATAGTTTTAACAGTGGATTATTCAAAGCTGGATAAAAAAATGAGTGAACTGAAAGAAATGTCAGAAAAATGCACCCATCCTGAAGATTTGAGAGACAAAAAGATGAAAGAGAAAAGTGAAGAGAAATTACCGACCATATCTCTTCTTCCTTATAAGTAAGGAAGTAAGAGAAATAATGGGCAGAATTTGATATTTGAAGAGGTAATGGTAGATAGCACCTCAAAACTGAAGAGTGACATCAAGCCATAGAATCAAGAAGCTCTATAAACCCCAAGAAAGATGAATAGAATGAAAACCACATTTCCACATATCATAGCAAAACTCCTAAAAACCAAAGATAATGAAGATGTTAAAATAAGTCAGAAGAAAGAAGACTAATCATTTTTAAGAGGCAAAAATAAGAATGCCAGATGATTTCTCAATACAAATAGTAGTAAGTAGAAGACTTATTTCTTCCCAAAGCTAGAAAAACAAAACACTTGTATGGCAACGATTCTCAATCCCGGCTAGCCCTTATCCAGTGCTTTTCATTATTTCACATTTCAAGGTACTAAAACTCACTTCTAGTTGGTCACCTTGCCAACAGTCGTATTAACTACAATCCATTCTACACCCTAGTCTCAAGGATCTTGTAAATCTGAGAACGAATATTTAACCCTTCTTATAAAACACATCAGTAACTTCCTAGGTTCTTAGAACATTACCAACACCTTATTTTATGTCTTTATCTCATTACTCCACACCCACCCAGATACATATTATTATTTGGATATGCTGTTTCTTATGCATGGAACTTTTAACAAATCCCCCTTCATTCATGATTTCTCAGCTTAGTAGTGACTTTCTTTGTAAACCACAACAGCACATACTATCTGCATGAACTCAGGAGGTATGTACTATATATTGTCTCGGTTTTCTCTCCCTCTTCCATCCATCCCTATTTCCTCAAGTAGGGAGCAAAGAACAAAAGAAAGAACATTAGAAACCTCTTAGATATCAGGAGCAAGGTGTTGCACTGTAGCAACTGTCTTTCCCAGCCATGAGCCCAGACCTATGAAGAATAGAAAATTAGCTCTGAGCTGCTAGTATTTTTCAATAGTCTGAAACACTGAATTTCCAATTGGGAAAACCATTCAGAACTTAGTGAGTCTTAAATTAAGTACAATTTAAACAGCCATAGTATTACAACTACATAGATTAGAATACACAAACTAGAAGAAGGAAGTCTTTTAGGAGTAGCCATAAATAAAGGTAATAATAAATAAATTTCCACATGTTAAAAAATGTTTTAAATTCTACCTCTACACTCCCAGCTGAATTTGGGAAGCTGGTCTCTTTTTTAGCTGAGTTTGGGATTGATATCAATGAAAATGAAATTAGGTCCATTCAGAGTGGCCTGAACAAATACCTGTAAAGAACTGCTTTATTGTGACATAAATTATTTCACTAAATGCCACTTTTATGTGCAATCTAAATAACTTAACATTCAGTAAAGTGAATGACCATATCAACTTTATACCAAGTTACCAATAAAAGAAAACACATTTACTTTGAAGAGTACACATAACTGTGTTCCTACTTATCTACATACATTGCAAAGTGGTAGCTGTTGCATAGCAGATATTATAGTCAACTTGAAGTTACAAACCAAGATCTGAGTATATAAAAATGCACAAACCCAACCTGAGTCTCTGTAACTCTGGTTGATTCATTTTACTTCTCTTGAGTTCTAGTTTTTGTGAAAAATTGGGGTAAAAATTAAATATACTTTCAAAAACCTTCTGGGAGAATTACATAAAATATGTGAAAATTCTTTATAAGCTGTAAAATGCATAGTACACACAAAATGCAGCATAATTATGTTATTATTATGAAGTCTCACATTAAACAAGGCATCAATGTGTTTGTGTTCCCAGTAATTTTACTGTTAAGCCAAAAATATTAACCAAGACTTTTTTGCAATGAATTCAGCAAAATGGTAGACAAAATATCTTGCACATTTTCAAAGATTACAACCATCACTAATAATAATAAACATCATGAAAATAATAGTTTTCTTTATTAAACTAATTTGTTCTCAGTTTATAGTAAAATATCACTTCATATTTCATCCAATTTGACTGACAGGTACAATATTCTCATTTAGCAATAGTGTTACCATATAAAAATGAATTACTCAGAAGATAATCCTGCTCTGTATCTTAAAATAAAACTAATGAGGATTTATGCAGAAAGTTAATGAAAATATTCTCTATCTAGAATTTGTGGGCTCTGTGGACAAAGTTATGAGATCTTGAAGAAAAAAGAAAATACTGAGAGTAAAGTGAGGCAAAAGTAATGAAGTTGAGGCTAAAGAAACTATAGTATGCTCCCTTTTAATTTTTTTATCCTATTTGACAGACATTACATTTTCATTAAAACTAGCACTTCAAAATGTGTGAAATCTAGAGATTATCTGTAAATGGTGAGAATACAGTTAATTTTTGTGTTTTTTTTGTATTGCTTGCCTTTTATCTCCTATAGTTTACAAAATGAAGTTGATGTAAATAGAAAGAGTCCAAAGACACAAATACTTAACAGTCCTCAACAGTATTTATGTTGCTTATGATGCAAATAGGACAATGCTTACTAACAAAAAAATTTAAAAAGATTATATTTATGTCAAATACATAGGCTTCAGGTTAAACTAATTCCCTTATGCTATTTTATACTGATCCAAAATATTAGCCATGATTGTGCACTTTTGAAAGACATTTAGGAAAATTGAGAATGTAGATTTTTCAAAGCTATGTGACTGCTATATAATTACCCTGCTCACAATTTATTAATTTCAGCCATTTGAAAGAGCTAAGTATTGAGTATACTTTGTTGTTTGAGAAAAGGAATGCCATCTTTAAAGTTCACCTTGCCAGCAATCATCTGTAAATCTATCAAGATAAAAACTGAGATGTGACTCTTTATACCTCACCCCTGACTTACCAGCTTCTCCCTGGCATGACATAGGCACAATCATTTAAAACCAAAATCTGGCCATATATCTGGGTTTGGTTTTTGCTGTTAAAATTATTTCTCTTTTTTCTTTTGGCTTTAAGTTTTTAAAATACAATGAACATCAGGCATATTCATATGAAGAGCGACTTAAAAAAGAGAAGAAAAAATTCACCAGTGCAGACATTAGAGCTTCTAAGCATAGCTGAAATGTTACACACAAACACATAGAGTTGCAAATAATGTAATTTATAGGGACTAGATACAAGATATATAAGATCTTTTCCTACTCTAAAATTCTAAGAACCAGTAATATTTGCAGGCATATATACAGATATAGAAATAAATGGCAAATA
>NW_012151396.1:1740075-1741961 GCF_000956105.1 Propithecus coquereli | reverse complement strand
TTTCTTTCTATTTTTTTTTAGTAGAGATGGGGTCTCGCTCTTGCTCAGGCTGGTCTCGAACTCCTGAGCTCAAACAATCCACCTGCCTTGGCCTCCCAGAGTGCTAGGATTACAGGCGTGAGCCACTGCGCCCAGCCCACAGATGTTTTTAAAAAGCAACCTAAAACATTACATAATATCAATATGGCTATCTATATGAACTCACTGTATCAGACTTTGAGTTTAGCTCAAAGTCTTAAAATTGGGGTAAAATAAATATTTGGTAGCTATCTTCGTGATAGTAATAATCATTTAAAAGCCATACTGGAAGCCAAGGGGCCTCATTCTATTTATTCGAACCATTCCAGAATGGTACCATTTCTCTTTATCTATGTTCTTGATGATGTGTGGATGTTAACAGTCCATCTATCAAAATCCAGCTTTTCTCAACATGAGTTTCATGAAAGAATTAACAATTACAAAAAAAAAAATGATTTGCTTAATTATTTTCCTTAATTCACAAGAATTGCACAGTTACTACCATTTTAAATGTATAAGAAATTAACTCATTACATACATTGGAAGCCTTGGGGCATTAGGCTTTCTTCTCTCAGGAAACCCCAGTGCAGAAGGGCTGCCAAGATGTGTGTTCCTTTTAGAAAGTGCTGTTCCCGGAGGCTTGCGGTATCTGTCAATCAATTCTACCTCTCCAGGGTTTTGAGCATCATAGACCAAGCACTATTTTTAGATCTGGTAAAAACTATTTTACTCAATGTTAACAAAACACAGCGAGGGTGGTATTCTTATCTCCATTTTACAATTATGAAAAGTGAAGCTTGGAGGTATTTGAAACTTACTGTAGGTTACAAAATTTGTTATTGACAGTTATGAATTAAATCCCAGCCAACTGATTCTATAAGACTATCCTCTTTCAATTTTCTACACTACTTTCATTATAACTGTGCCCCAACAGATTGCTTACCATGTTTGTAAGATGGGGCTACATCTTGGTTCTTCTTCTTACATTTTTAAATCTTTTTTATTTTGAGATAATTGTAGTTATACATGTAGTTGTGAGTAATAATACAAAGCGACCCTTTACCTAATTTTCCCGTATGAGAACCTCTTATAAGACTATAGTCCATGTCATAACCAAGATATTTAGATTAATAGTCAATAGACAAAATATTTTCATCACCGAAAGAATCATTTGTATTGCATTTTTATAACTACTACACCTCACACACAAACACCACTCCTCTCCTGTCCATAAACTTTGGCTACTACTAATCTTCATTTCTATAATTTTGTTATTTCAAGGATGTTATATGAATGAAATCACACAGTATATAACCTTTGAGGATTGGTGTTTTTTTACTCACTCTACATAATTTTTTTGAAATTCATCATTATTATGTATATTGATAGTTTGGTCCTTTTTATTGCTGGGTAATATTGCGTGATATGGTGGACTTCAGGCTGTTAAACCATTCACCCAACGATTGATATCTGGTTTATTTTCAGTCTAGGGTTATGACAAAGAAATCAGCTATAAACATCCATGGATAGGTTTTGTGTGAACATAGTTTTCATTTCTCTAGGATAAATGTCCAGGAGTGCAACTGCCATGTCTTATGGTGGTTGCATATTTAGGTTGTTAAGCAACTGCCAAATTGTTTTCCAAAGTGTCCAAATCATTTTACATTTCCACTAGTAATGTATGAGTTACTTAGCTCTTAGCTTTAATGCATTCTCACCAGCATTTGGTGTTGTCACTGGTTTGCTTTCTCCTCCCCCCCCCCCAGCCTTTTCCAATAGCGATACCTCATGGTGGTTTTAATTTGCATCTTCCTCATGGTTAATGATGTCAAACATCTGTTCATGCACTTATTTGCTATCCATATATC
>NW_012151396.1:1728361-1732985 GCF_000956105.1 Propithecus coquereli | reverse complement strand
ACCAAGTTGGAACAAGTGACGATTACTGGCCCAATGTACTATAATTAGTAATAATGTAGGGGTTATTTATTGTATAACCCTGGTTTAATACACATATGCACGCACGCGCGCACACACACACACACCAGTGTACACCACCTGATAAGCAGTAAGCACTCCAGGATAATTCAATCTGTTGAATGTGTAAATGGATACACACACACACCCCACCTTATCATGAGACACTTCTTGAGCACATATTGTACCAATACCGTATAGCAATACCAATCTCTGACCTAATTTTGAGTAGGAAATAGAAAAAAGTCTGTGTAAAATACGATTCTACCTGTGTAAAATACGATTCTGTATGTGTCTGTGGATATTCACATTGACGTATTTGAATAGAATTCCTTGGTAACAATGATGTGAGGCCTGAGTCTAGAATTAGTCAAATTTAGCAGTCTGGAATTTGTACAATAATGTTGATGATGATGATGATGATGATGATGATATCACTCCATAATGCTGCATTTATTTTTGATGAACTTACAATGTCAATAAACAAAGTATTAGGTTATCAATGCTTTCAATGATTGAGTTCTTAGTTTGGCTGTGCACCAAGAACAGATTGGATATTTTGCAATATGCCTTGCTTACTAAATTTAACCAATCAGAGATCAGAACAAAATAGGTAATCAAGCCTAAGAGATAAACAATGTTGACCAATATGCTTGCTTTTGTTGTATTTTTACTAGTGTTTTTAGGCACCATTTTCTTAAAAAAAAAACCCAAAAACCAAAAAACTAACCACAATGGTATCTTGTGAGTTATGATACCAATCATGTGACAGGTAAAATGGGTAGAAAAACTAGACAATTCTAAATCTGGCAAAAAGAAAACAATATATTCATAGAAACTGGTATATTAGGACAAAAATCTACTACAGAATTTAAAGAAATGACTCTTTATAAGTCATGTCATTATACTTTTAACAACTTAATACCTATAAAAATTTTATGATTTAACATTTTAAAAAGCAATAGTAAAATTCAAAAAAACTATTCTATTTATTTCTCAAAATTATTTTCCTAAATGGGAGAAAAAGCTGATTAATGAGTCAAGACAAATTTTAAAGCCAACACTCAAAATTTCTTTAACACTTACTGCTTTGCCCTAACAGTGGGCTAAGGGACAGTGTTCAACAGGTTGACTAGATTCTCTAAGGAGACACAGGGCAAGGGACCTTTCTACCACCTAAGCCTGGAAGTGCCTCTGTGAGGGTTGGCCCACTGCCTACAGGGCAAGAAATGCCTTACTGCCCTTATTCAGAATTACACTAAACATTAATTTGTGAGGTCTAACGAGCACATAAGAACATTTCATCATAAAATACGTTTCATGTCACGATTATCTCTGATGCAACTGGCCTCACGCCCAGGACTTTCTTCCATTGGAATATTACAGAACTTGATTTTTGAAAGCATGAGGTTTGTCCATAATAAATGAAATATCTATACATACATCAGAAGCATCATTTATACTTTGAAATTTAGTTTTGGACATAAATCACATGAGAATCATGTCTCCGTAGAGTTAAAAATAATATTTTATTTGGAAAAGTTCATAAAATTAGGAATATGTATTATTAAGTATACACACAAAATATTAATTTGTTTGGATAATTCCCATTTTTATCATTTGGACTATGACTTTTTTAAGGCACACAATATTTGCTTAGTATTACTATTTTACGGGACTCAACTTATTAAGTTTCGCAGAATCATCTGTGTGAAGTTTTGTCGTTTGAATCCACTCTTCTGAATATTAGAATATTCTGAGTAGAAAAGTCTCTACATTTTTTAAAAATAAATATTTTCTAAATTCTCAAGGCAAATTTAATATTTTGATTTAATATTAAAACAAAAGTGTTTCAACAGCAACTTTGAAGTTCCTATTTCTCAGGTAGAAACGTAAAACAGAAGCAACTAATTTGAATATAAACACGCTTTTATTGTTTTCTATGAAGGCTGCACTTTACAAAGGGAAAGCTCTAAACAGTGTGTATAGAAAAAGACGCTTTGGAGGTAGAAATGTACATTAGCACACATCATTAGGTGGTAACGGTGTTCTAAAATGACATTTCAAAGAGTGTTAATACTATAGTTACCCAAGAAGTATTCAACGCACTTTCCTTGGATCCCATCTTATAATGAGGTTACATATTTGGTTTTTATTGTATGAAATCCTGGAAAGCTTGGATGGGGAAGGAATCCCTAGACTCCAAGGCCAAGTGCACTAGCAGGAATGGGATTCTCGGTTTCATTTTCATGTGCACGGCGACTCCGTGAAAGCAGACACACATCTCGCCTGGGGACTTAATTCATCCATTAGTTTATACAGTCTGAGGTGTCAGACACGACTGCGATTGCAAGAAGACGGAAGGGCGAGAAGGATGGGCAAGCACCTGGTGGGAGAGCAAAGGGCTTCAAAGGTCAAGTTAGGAAGACGCCTCTCCCGTGCAGCTCTAGCTCCCACCTCCTTTGGGCTGACGGCTGTGCGGGTGACAGGTCTGAGCACTGCGTCCCGGCTGCTCGGAACAACCGGCCCCCTGGACAACCGCAGCTTTCCCCCGGGTACGTCCTTGTCTCCCTGGAAAAGAATGAGACGCTCTCTTCTACCCAAGAAAAGCCCTTGCATCCCGGCTGAGGGCCGCCCCCAGCGCCTGCTCCCTCCGGCCCGCTGGGCGCACAGCAGCTCTAGGCCGGGGAAGGGGCGCTGCCGTCACCCAGCTTTGTGCGCGTCCTCTCGCAGCCTCGCGGCCTCCACAGAGGGCCGGAGTTCCAGGACGGGCCCCGCCGTCCCTGGGCTGCAGTCTGCACCTGGAGCGCGGAAGCCGGCAGGGGCAGCCCACGGGCAAGTCTGCCTTTCCCCTCCTCGGATCCCGGCACCTGCCCCGAAGGTTCCGACGACGCGACTTCTGGGTGCGTGGGGATCGTGCCTCTCTTCTGGACTCTACTGCGCCTTCGTCCAATTCTCTGACGCGACATTCCTTTTGTTTTCTTTTTAATGTGAAAATTAGCGGACTTCTCCCTCCCTCTTTCCTTCTTCAAGTTGGGTATTCGTCCACTCAGCAGGGAACACAGGGAAGGTTCTAGCTCGAGGTCTCCTTGCCTCAGGATTCCAGAGCTTCGCAGAACTGGGACTTTGAGGACAGTGAGGAAGAGAGACAACCGGAGAAACCGAAAACGGTCCCTCCCCTGGACCGGCCGCCCTGGCGGGTCTCGGTTGTCGCCTTACGTCCCCATGGCGCGCTCCTGGGGGAGGGACGCGGCGGGAGGGGGGGTCCCCGTGGTTCCGCCCGCCCCCTCGCGTCCTAAGCCCGGACAGCTCTCTGCCCAGGTGCCGCTCGGTCCTCTCCCGCCCCCTCCCGTCCACGCCCAAGTCCCCCACTCAGCGCGTCCCTCTTTCCACCCCGACCGTTCACCCACGAAGTTTTGAGCCCCTGGGGTCTACACTGTTTCCTTCCCGAGTCAGGCTGAGCATCTCTCCAAAGAAAGCGGGAAAAGGTCTCCATGAACCTGGCTCTCGCGGACTCTCGGCGTCAGCGGGCGAGCGCGGGCACACACCTGCTCCCGCACACGGCGCAGGTGCGCACGGGCGCACGCAGGGCGGGGGCTGCCGGCGGGCACCCTAAGGGCGCGTGAAGCCGCTTGCCTTAGCCGGCAGCGCAGAAAAAGAATTTCGAAATGAGCCTGGGAAGCGGGGACCAGAGGATGGTGATTCTCACACACACACACAGACGCACATGCTCCTGCACACGGAGCAGGTCTGCGCGAAAGGCGCTCACTTTTGCGAACAGACCACTGTGGAAAGCACCGCACGTAAATCTCCACCGAGGCACATTTTTCTTTGGAACTGACAATCCCTTTCGTCTACTGACTTCGCGGCATGGTCGAAACCGGCCCCGCGCACTCGAGGACGGGGACCGCGGCGCTGCGGAGCCCTCGGCCCGCTCTGCAGAGCCCCCGGCAGGTGCGGCCCCAGGCCGGCCGAGCAACAAGCGGGCTGTCTGCGGGAGGGCCGGGCTCCTCTTTGCCCTGTCCCCGCGCGGGTCACCTCTCCCTGCCACCTGCCCCTGCCCCCAATCCGGCTGCCAGCCGGGCCAGACGAGCGCCGGGGAGGAGAAAGCCGAGCGAGCAACTCACCCCCAGCTTCCTGCTGCGGATCTTCACGTAGCCCTGCTTGACTATGTCGTTAAAGTTGGAGGCCATGGCCAGCGCGCCCGGGCTCGTCCGCTCCGCGATCCGCTTTCCGGAGTCGAGAGCCGCCGTCCGCCGGGTCCGCGCGGGTCTCGCATCCAGGCAGCCGCCGCCAGCAGCAGCGCCGCCGCCCGGTCCTCCCCGAGCGCCTGCCGGCAGGGACCCGGGGTCGGTGGCAGGGCCGCCGCGGACGGGGAACGGGGCCGGGCGCCGCGAGCAGCGCCAGCCCTGCGCGCTCCGGTCCTCACCTTCGCCCCCCGCCGCGAGCCGAGCGCCGCGGCCCGCGCCGCCGCCAGCTGCGGGCGCCCCCTCCACGCCGCCGCCCCCGGCAGCACCCACGGGCTGGCGCCTCACTCGGCGGCGCACAGCTGGCCGGAGCGCACCAT
>NW_012151396.1:1727677-1728311 GCF_000956105.1 Propithecus coquereli | reverse complement strand
TTATTATGTATACATTTTATCTTAAATATATTTATTGCATCTAATTCTTGACAAATTGGTAATATATACCATACCAGGCATAATCTCTCTTCATAAAATAGATTTTAGAGATTTGGGAAAACAAAGAAATTTTAAAATGCTCTAATTGACAAAAGAACTATGTGAATCCACATGCAAAAATTTCTATTCATTTTAATGAGTGAGCTTCTATAAAGGAGTAAATTTTCATAATCATCTCTCATGAACAACTACTCTCTTCCACCTGTTTTCAATCAGAGGAAAGCTGTTTGTAAAAGGGAAGAAAAACTCAAAGTGTTTACAGAAAGGAGCTCAATAATCATTAAGCCAGGAATAGAGGTGTCTTAAGGTTTTAATCAAGGAGGAAGAAAGGGCAAGAGGTAGATGAATCCATAATAAGTCATTAAGACAAATGGAAAATATGCAAAAAATAAAATTCTGAATAGATGTTAAGCTCATAAAATTAGTGCTCATCAAAAACTCCGAGTGTGTTCCTCCACATTTCCCTGCTTTCCCCTACTACCAAGTTGGAACAAGTGACGATTACTGGCCCAATGTACTATAATTAGTAATAATGTAGGGGTTATTTATTGTATAACCCTGGTTTAATACACAT
>NW_012151396.1:1713323-1714591 GCF_000956105.1 Propithecus coquereli | reverse complement strand
TGAAGAACTTTCTCCCCTTAATGTAGGAACACATGGTATTTAAAAGTTGGTTTTTCCCCATCGTAAAGGCATTTTAATTTTTTAAAAATATTTTATAAGATTCAAGGAAAAGGGAGTACTGAATTTTGGCTGGAGACAATATATGGATTTTACTAGAGGCTAGACCATTTAGTACTTGGTAGCTAAGGATCTTTTTAATTGAGAAAAAATGTATAAGAACTGAAAATTTTATGGTGACTCCATTTATAAAGAGTTTATGTTTAATAAAAGTTCAAAAGATAATGCTTATTTCTGCTTATTACGCAAGCAGTATTTTTCCGGGTTCTCATTTAAAATTTCTTAGCCCTATTTGAAACATAATATTGAGAGAGTAAGGAAACTGAACTTGATTTTGGAGGGGGGAGAAGATGTATAAAAGCTTGAAGAACAAGATAGCATGTCCTTCACCCCAATCAAATGAGCATACAAGGGCAATTTTTCGCCTCACCCTTAGCAAGAGTCTCCACGTGGGGCCCATGTAGCCCAATGGAAATGGAAATCCTAACTTGCCTTAACAGCACCTTGTTCTTATTCGCTCATTTATGTAGCAAGCTTTTTTTTTTTTTTCCTTTTTGACTACCCACCATGCAAAGTACCAGATGCTGGAGCAAATACTTAGAATAACAGAGCGGGTTCCTTATGCTCTCTTTCTGGAATGGGCTCAAGCTCTGACCTTCCCAGAAAATTTGCATTAACTCCTAATTAACTCCGTGTAATTCCCTCTTTTAAATGAATGGGACATGTCTATTGCTCACGTTTGGTACTACTGCATGACTAAATTTTTTAAAATGGGGATACTTTATTGCAAGTGATTTAAATACATTACCTTATCCAATCCTCTTCGAAACTATATATGTTAAATGAAGGATACTTGCCATTTACTAGATGAGGAAACCAAGGCTCAGAGACTTTCAGTGGCAGAGCCGCAATTTCAAAATCGGTTTTACCATGGCCACTGACTGTCCCCCTCATTTCTATAATCTGTTTTCACGAGTGAATCGTAAGACCTATGAAGTCAAGGATTAGTTTTGTCTCCCCAGCAATTTTAGTGTTTACATAAGGGTCAGGTAATAGAGTGGCTTTTAATGATTATGTAATGATTGTGCCTACACCTGTATGTTTATTAAAGTTTTTATAACACTGTAACATGATTTAAATAGTCTACATTTACTTTTTATTTTAAAATTTCTGATATAACAGTTAGTGTGTATGGGTCTCCCTCTTTTTTG
>NW_012151396.1:1707960-1712748 GCF_000956105.1 Propithecus coquereli | reverse complement strand
TATACGTTTAATTCTTTATCAGCCATTTTTCAGAGGTATTGAGTGGGTTCTAGCAAACTCAAAATGAACCCCTACTTCCTTGGGAATATCATCTTCAAAATTGTAGTTTTGCATATTTTTTGTATTTCAGTGCATCACAATCATTATTCTTTTTGTTGTGTGAATAATCCGATCTTGGACCACAAGGTTTGTAACAGGTGCCCATGCACCTTACTAGCCTTTTGATCAATCCGAAGGTATCCCACGCTCATCTTGTGCATTTCCATCTCCAGCTCTGGAACTCATTTTTTCTCTTGAAATCTTTGTTTGTTTTAATGGGAAATGAAATTCTGTTCCCACAATCTGGTTGCTAAGGGTATTCTAAGCTTTTCAGTTACAAAGCGAGGAAATATTTTTATTTTAGAAATATATTTTTAAAGAAAAAAATTCTCAGCTTTTAAGGATATTTCCAATTCAAATTAATGTTAACAGATTCCATATTTAAAGATTGCTTCTTTTCCTTTGAGATTTTCATCATGTGAAATATTTACAGGTTTCCAAAGTCAAACCTATGAAACAAGGCACATTGAGTGATATAGCTCCAATTTCTGTCCCTTCCTCTGTTTTCTGCCTTTCTTTGTTATTTCAATTTCTTTATTAAATTTCTCTAACATTTCCCCCACCAAAATATGCCATTTTTCCTTAAGCTCCAAGGAAATGATAATGTCAGAACAGTTTTATTTCCACCTTTTCTTATCCTTTTTGCTACTCTCATTAAAGATTTAGAATGTTTTTTATTTCCCTTGCCTTTTTCTCTCCTCCAATTGTAATTTTTTGAGATTAATATTTATTATTTTTCATAATTTGTTCCTTAATTAACACTATATGACACATTCCCAGACACATTTACATACATACACACATGCATAAACGGACAATTTTATACATGTATATCTCTCTCAAAGTGCTCAATATTGTTTTCTACCATTTTTATCTTCCCCCCATCCCTGGGTATTGAAGTGTTTCTTGTGGTCCTCTGTCGCTATTTTTGGATAAAGTCTGTTCTTAAATATTTTCCTGAATAGGTATGTGGGCCAGATACCTCTGAAGTCTCACGTCTCTTTAAACATCTTTCTTTGTCCCCGGCAAGCGAATGATAACTTGTTGATTATCGTGCAGACTCTTGGCTTTCAGTCCTGTGTCTCTGTAGTCCGTATGTCTTACTCCGTAGACCTCAATTTACAGTGTGCAGATAGGAAATGCAGTGTCAATTTGACATTTTCTTAGTCTGTAAGTTTTTTTCTTTCTGCCTTGAATATTGTAAAATTTTCTCTTCATTCTTAAATTTCAGAAACATACCAAGAGAGCCCTGTGTGCTTTCTAATTAAGATGGCCTAGAATGTGTTAATGGTTTTGTTTTATTATTACTGTGACACAAATATTTTCCATGATTTGTATTATTGGTTCAATTTCTTGCTACTCAGATATTATCCTTTCTCTCTTTCTGGAATTTTTATTATATCCTGAACCTAGAATCTAGTTCTTTTTTTGTTTTCTCTAATTCTTTTCCATCTCCTCATTTTTTTGGGTGTCTTCTCTGAGATGTTCCTAGCACTCGATCTTTCAGACCTTAAACTCGTGTTATCAACAGCAATTTCGCTCTCTTTAACTCATCTTTTAAATATTGAATTGGGAAATCATGTTTATATTTCTTGGAAGGCTTTTGTCCTTTCAATGTTCTCATGGGTTCTTTGTATTATTTTATTCATATCCATCTGTCCCTGCCATCAGCTGTGTTTCATGTGCTTTGTTTCCTTTGCCTGATCTCGTTGACTTCTGGACACTTCCACTTGTTCTGAATGGCTTCTGTCTAGATGGTGAGAATCTTGCTGTGATGGAAAATACAGTGTTCTCTACCTTGTGGGCTGGATATGCAGAAGCAAGCAGGCTTTCGGTACCTTAAAAACGCATGTGTGAAAAGTTAACTTGCTTTTGGTCTCTCTGTGGTCTTCCAGTTGCAAGGCCAGGGAAGTCTCAGCCCACACATTTGGCTGTTTATTAGTCCCTTTGCAGTCAGGGAGACCTGCTGCATTCACATGAGGACTATACCGCCTTTCCCTTTGGAGGTCTGAGGATCTCCGTGGACCAAGATCTTTCCTGAATCCGTGGCTTTCCCGTCTTACCCTTTTCCTGTTTTTCAGACCTCAGAGAAGAGCATGACAGCTGGTTAATCTTTATAGACTACAATAGGGTGCACTTTCTCCACTTGCACCCAGCTCTTAAAAACTCTTATTAGCCACTTGGCTCAGAAAGTATTAGTAAGAGCTTGGGGCAATAAGTTGTAAAAGAGAGAGCCCAAATCTTCTGGTTTTATTTATTTTTTTTTTTTCATTTTTCTCATCAGGCATTTTATGAGTACATTGAATTTAAAGACCAGAATCTTTCTATACAACGCTGAGAATTTTCTTCTGTTATTTTAATATATTTTAATTCCCAATTTTCAGATATTAGACTTACTAAATCAATTTTGTCTCAGTTTTTTTTTAAATCTATTGCTTTTTGCTTTATTATTTAGGATATTTCCTGGACTTTATCGTTAATCCATTCCATTATTTAATAATTTTACTTTTATTTGGGCATGATACTTCTCATTAACCAGAGTTTTTTTTGTTCTGATTTTTTCTTTTTATAGCAGTCTTTTAGATGCAAAGTTTCCTGACTCTTGGGGATATTTATTCTATTTTTAAAGTTTTCTTCTGCTCTTTGAATTATCTGTTTCATCTGATTCTACTTTTGTCTTTTTGTTTAATCTCGGTCTTCCTATTTCATGCTTCAAATAGTGCTAATTAGTGACACTTGATGGGCACATATTTTTTTTTTTTAAATTTAAGGAATAAGAAGGCAAAATGGCAGACCTACAGGTGTGAGCAGCCCTTACTTTTACGGTGAGAGCATGGAGAGCCATCCTTTATGTTGGCAACATCCCCAATGACAGGACAAGGTTTTACTCAGTCCTGAACACTCACACTGGTTGTCTTTGTTCTTCCCTGTGAATTAGGTCAGTTTCTTTAGGGATGATGCCTCTGAATTTTTGCTCTGGGTAAAATGCCAGATTGCCAGAGAGTTCAGTGAAATAGGTTAGTAGGTGGGTGAGAAGATTACTGCTCCATGTTATCTTTTGATTATTTTCTGTTCTGTTTCCTTTCTCCACGGCAGACTCTGCTCTATCCGCTAACTTTGCAGCCTCTGAGGAGTGGTGCCCAGCAGACTGACTTTCCTCTCTAATGCCATAACTTTCCTGTTTATTTTTTACTGCAACTGTCTCTGCACTCTGTCACCCCTCAGCTCCTTTCCATCCACATTCTTTATTCTATAGGTGCTCAAATAACATCTCTTGAGGGCTCCCCTCCAGCTCTCTTCACTATTATGGATATGTATTTTAACAGTATTTTTGTTTACCCTCATTTTAGAAGAAAAAGGATGGAGATAACATATTAAGTTCATCATTTTAAAAAGAAGTACTTTTTCCTATTTCTCTTTGCTACATTTATTTAAATTTATTATTTTTCCTTTCTTGCCTTTTAAATTAGATGCTTAAATAACACAATTTTGTTTGTTTTTAAATGGTGAAACCGTTTAAAGCTATGCACTTTCCTCTAAGGTCGATACTGAGTATATTCACTACAGTATTATGTAATGTTTTCATTATGATTACAGTAATTGCTACACTATCAGATATGAAGATTTTGATTTATTTATTTGGTTCAAGAGCTATTTAGTAAGACTAAAAAAAATGTAAGTCATAGATACACTTTTGTGTTAATTTCAAATTTTATTGCATTATTATCGGAGAATGAATACTATATAATTATAATCCTATAAAATTGAACACTGATATTTTTTCTTAGGAGAATATGATTAATTTTTCAAAATCTTCCCATGGGTTTGGAAAACAAATTCTCTCAAAATGTGGACATGTTGTAAATTGATCTTAATTATATTATTTAATTCTCCATATCTCTGTAAATTTTGTTTACTTTGACCAAAAAAAATTGAATGTGTTAACCTCAGCTATTGTTTCTGACACTTTTCTTTGTGCTATTGCACAAAATTTATCCCTATAAGATTTTTCATGGGGAAGAGAACATGACATTGGAGTTAGAGATTGATGTAACTTTGCTGAACCTCACATATTTTTATTTGATACAAGGAGTATAACTCAGAGTTGTCTATGAGTGCTATATGATAGAACAATCCTATTTTCAAGCCTATCACACAGTATGCACTCAATAAATGCCATGTATATTCTTCCCTTATTCAATTTTATTTTTCCATGTACATTTTGATGCGATATTTAGCACATAAGTTTTATTCTATTTTACCCTTACTTTAAATATACACTTGTTAACAAAATTACTTAGTGTTAACACATTTTTCCTTGAATTTTCTTTTGCTTGATATTTTTATTAAGACGTCTGTCTTGTACTAATGTCTAAATTAATCTATTCTGTTTTTCTTGTATGCATGTGGGTTACATTTTTTGTTGCATTTTAAAAATACATTTTTGGTACATTTTTGGGTTTTTCTTGTTAATCCAATCCTAAAATTCTTTCCTTTTGTGACTGTAGTTATTATGACTCCTATTTTCTGCATCAGTATTTTTCATTCTGTGTTTTCTGCTTTTATAATATTTTATTTGTTTTTTTTCTTGAGACAAGGTCTCCTCACTCTATTCCTGGGGCATCATAATAACTCACTGCAACCTCAAACTCCTGGGTTCAAGTGGTCCTCCTGCCTCAGCCTCCCAAA
>NW_012151396.1:1688854-1707120 GCF_000956105.1 Propithecus coquereli | reverse complement strand
TATAGTGGAATGATATTTTAAAGGATAGCAGATATACTGGAACTAACATAAGGAAAAGTTCTTTTTCAATGAGGCAGCAGGATGCACAAGGTCCCTTCGAACAGAAAACATGGACAGAGAATGATAGATGAAGGAAGCTACTATCTTGGATCCCACAACCTTTGAGGGCTGACTTCCCATTAGGATTCAGTAGACAGACACTGTATTTACAGATCTGTCTTGTCCATGAAAAGCTTTTTAACATTCGTGTTCTGTCTCTAATCGCGTCTTTAAAAAACCTTTGGTGTTAACTTTTACCTATGGTGTTCGGCTTCTTTGTTTTTCAAAAATATAATTAATCTCTGCCACTCACAATTCATCTCTGAAAACGTCTTTCTTGTGGAAATAGCATGAACAGAACATGACACAATATAACTTCCATGAGCCTCAGTTTTCCCAACTAATGAAGGTGAATATCAATAAATTCAGATGTCAATTGATATTAGGTGATAAGACATTCCTAGACATGGCCCATGATGTAGATATTAATATAAAACAAATAGTAGTTGTCTTCTTCTAAAAGAATTTTTTTTGTATAAAGAGTTTTTCCTATCTGAAGTTCTTGGAACATTATATTTTAAATCACAGACAAAAGGTGTCAAATACAAATACCACAGCTATCCTCATTATTTTTCACTTTAGGGAACAGGTAAACCGCTACAGCAGTAGATTAGTTATTTTAATCTAATTATCAATCTCTCTCAAATACACAAAGTTTATAACTTACTAATTGTTGTCAACATTATTATTGTAGTTGATTCCCAGGTATTTTATTCTCAGGTCTTTTAATATTAAATATACAAAATTCACCAACATTGGTACAATAAATATAGTTTTTAATGTCATTGTTCATTTTGGAGCTATGCTATGTGAGGGAGAACCAGCCTGAAATTGTAAAACACTCTAGGATTTGAAGTTACATTCTCTCATTTAGAATCTTATTTCTGCAACCTATAAGCTCTGTGAACTGGGAAAGTTTGGAAAGTCATTTATCTTTTTTGATCTTAAGTTCCTTTGGTAAAATTAAATAAAATACAAATAAAATGCTCTATATAGCTAGTATAATAATCAAGTGACAGTTGAATGAAAGCAATAGAGCCTTAAAGCACATTACAAATATAAACTGCATTACCTATAACTTCAATTATTACAATCTATTTTAAAAACATTTAGAGGATAAAGGAAAAAGAACATTCACTTCACCAAAGTCTGCATTTGAGCTTCTAATAGTAGACTCAGATAAATATCATAGATATTTTCTTGTTCATATGGGGGAAAAATTTTAACACATCCAGTATGGGCCCTGAACACTTGTATTTATATAAATAAATAAAAATAGTAATTGAATGTAAATATGCAAAAGCAACTTATAGAGAGTATTTACAACATGTTTTTAAAATAAAAGGAATATTGACTTTAAAGAAGAGAAGAGCTATTGGAAATTTATACTTGAGTATAGGAAAGATGATGGTAGAATTTGTTTTGCTTTGCGGATATCCCAAAATACACTAACGCTGAATGACAGGTTACCTGGCTTAATGCATCATAGGAGATTTTATAGACAATGCCATGGCGGCCAGTCAAGGCCCTGGGTCTGTCATGACTCACGGAGGAAATTTCTCACCAAGTTACACAAACCCCAGTGATTCATCAGTGTCTTCCCTCTTCAATCCTCTCAATAATTTGAACAACTAAAAGAAAGCCAGAAAGGTTTTCAGAGGTTATCTTGCTCATATTGTCTGAATTTTAAGTATTAGCTGGAACAGGTTTCTATTAGAAGAGAGAAATAACGGATATATTATAAAACAAGTAATTTAAGTAAGGTGAGGAAAATAGATTAATTGAAAAACATTTGAGGAACCATCTGGCCATTTATGAATATTCTTCATTTATACCATAATAGAAGGGCTGTCTGGAAAGTATTCAGCCATGTAATACGCTCTCGTTATATTAACAATGGCTGGATAGTTTCTGGACAGCCCTCATATATCAGATTGAAGGAAGATAATTAGGGAAAGGACATTCTGCTTATAACTATAGCATAATGAAATACTCTATATTGTGAAGGCTGAAGAATCATTATTGAAGATATAGAAAATGGTTGTATGTCAATATGATATGTCCAATCAAAAGAGGCATTCTACCCAGATGGCAGGTCTATAATATTATAAAAAGCCTAACTACTATTCCTTCCTAGGATCTTGACTAAAAGGACATATCTTCTTGAGGCTGTTTTTGACATCTTTATGTCTTTAGGAAAAAATCAGTAATTTCTTTATTCTGTATAATAAAATAATTACTCTTATTGCATGGATTTAATATTTTCTAATGTAATCATTAACTTACATATCCTATGTAATATACTGAGCAGTACATTTGAATAATGACTATGCCTAATTTGCCTTTTCATATATACAACTTAGCATAGTGACTTGAATAAGATAAATGCTCAATAAAATTTACAGAATAAATCAATTTGGTAATAAATTTTATAGTTAGAGAACACACGATAAAAAGGAAGTATTGAACGTGTCCATGAAATCCTGATAAAACCAGGAAAGTTTTAAGGACAAATGATGGACTTTACTTATTTTCATGTGAAGCTGAGATGTGACAAAGTTTAAATATAAGGTGAACAATATAGGATTTGGCTTTCTGTTATACAGTCCAGTGTCGAATACATGGATTCTTCTCTAGGGCCATGCGACTGTTGTGAAGATTTTAAAAATATATCTATTTTCCTTGAGTTATATTGATTTCATGACAAGGAATGTACACTTAAAACGAGGGGCAGAAAAAAGGATCTGATATAGCTGTAATATTGGTAGAATGCAGGAAATCTTTTCTGTCAACAGATAAAGAAAATCAATAGAAGGGAGTTTCAGCAGTTTCTGAGGAAAAGTATTGTAAAGTGTGTCAGAAATCACGTTCATGACTTTGGATAGCAGAACATCAGAAAAATGTGAACTTGAGATTCAAATCCAAGTAGAAAACACAATCATAGATATCACTAAGTCCTGATATCTAAAATATGGGCATGTAGAAAAGCACACGTTTCAAAAGGAGCATGTCTGAGGGAGGATATGGTAGTTATCGATTGTCCTGTGTCGGAAAGGCCGGAACTACGCACACATTCGTCTACCTAAGGATATAGGCATGGCAGGAACACAAAATAAAGATGAGAGAAATTAAGAAACAAATGAAGAAAGGAGGAGTGGGAAAGAGATATAGACGCAGGGAGAGAGAGACTGCAGGAGAGAGAGTAAAGGAAGGAAGGAGGAACAGAGGAAGAGAAAAAGGAAAAAAGGAAAAGAGAGAGGAAGAGAAAACAGATGATGTCTCTGGTAACAGATTGTTTTAAAATACAGATGGTAGGCTGTATTTTAAAAGATATGTTTGGATGAATTTCTTTACTAAAGTAAGCATTATAATTATCCTCAAGTGTTTGGAGTGACTGTTTGAAAAATACATTAGAATTTTTGTGGTCTTAGAGGATTAAATTGAGATAAATGGAAGTATAGTATATACAAAGGTTTTTTTCTCAATTTACTAAGAAATAGACTATGTAATATCTCATGAGATGGTGTTTCCCTACCACTAGAAGTTTTGAGAAGAAACTGTCTAACTCTTTCTGCTGAATGTTGAAGAAGAAATGCATACATCTACCAGGTTATTTTAGATGCTTCCAAGATCACTTACAGACCCATAAATTTATGACTCACCTTACAAAAATCAAAGACATTTCACATGGGTTTCTCAAATCTCTTTCATTATCTTACATCTTTATTCATCTTATCCCTCACGTCTTTTCCCCTGAGCAAGGTCCCTTCTGCTTTCTTCTCTCTGTGCACCTCATTATCCTCTTCATCCTCCTGCTGTTCCTCAACAGATGCCTGTCAACCACTCCTAGTTCACCTACAAATACACCTGCTTCCACTGCCTTTGAAAACATTCTCTGTGCCTGGTCACGGCCTCCAATCAGAATGCCATTTCTCTCCTGCTCCGTCAGCTACTTTGCTTCCTCCCAAATCCACACCGCTCCCTCACTCCAACCCTTTCAAATTCAGTTCTTGCCCTCGTAGTTCAATGAAATCTATTTTCCTAAATCACAAATGATCTATTAACTTCAGCTTTTATAATCTCTTGCTGATTAAGATGTGACAGAGAAGAAGAGTCAGTATAATATTGGGAAGAGATTTTTAAAAATGAGGCAAATCCAGACCCAGAATTGGTTGCATCGTGAGGCAGTGATTTTCCAACCATCGGCGTTTCCCGTGATGTACACATGCTCTTCCCCAACCGCTCTGCTTCTGGTAAGGGTTCTCCCCACTCTCCATCCTGGAGGAGGCATCAGATGAGGGGTGCTGAAGGGAAGTATCATGAACTCTTTCTTGCTAACTCAAGCATACTATAATTTATTGGAAAAATCTGGAGAAGGCATTGAATTCTGGGAGTCCTGGTGATGGCTAGGAACCAGGTGTTCAGGGAATAGGAGTCACGTGACTATTGTCATAAGAACAGGCTCATCAGCCTCTGCTCCTCAGGTTAAAACCTTTCCTTTGGTTCTAGCAACACAGGAGCAAGTTGCATTGTTTTGCCAGACGTGGAGATAGCTGAGTCTAGGCCGCAGCCTGCTCCCTCCGCTTTCCCACTTATAAGATGGCCCCCTTCAGCACCCACAGAGGAAGAGAAGCACTTAGATTTGCATGTGACAGGGGACAGTTAATTCCAACACAGAAAACTGGCTTGTTACTATAAAGGAAGACTGAATGGCGAGCAGGGAAAACTTATAAAGCCACTTCAGAAACAAAAAAGGTAATTTATAGTCCTTTTTCAGTAAAATTTCAAGCCAAGTAAAAGCTGTCACAAAAACGGTTTTTAACAACTTCTAACAACCTTAGATCTCTTTGGTCTCATTAGATAGGTTAAAAATCGAAAACCTTTTTGTCACTCTTAGAGGTTTGAAACATCACATCTGGTCTTTTGGAGAAAGCTCACCACAAACAATATTTCTTACTGCTGTTATGTTTCGACTCTGTTCTCTCTGCATTGATGCTCAGTTTATGTGTTTATTAATATGAGGCTGTCACACCACCGACAATAGGACAGTCTTTGCCACAGCCCCAGTGTGACCCTGGTATTGCTAATTCTCAGCTAAGGGCACACGTTTCTAAACCACGGTATGTCACCTTGTGGTTGTCACACTCCCTGCCCCTCTGCGTCTCTGTTAGGACCTTAGCTGGGGCCCGTGTCTCTAACCAGCAGCCTTTGCTGCTGCCTCCAGCTGTCCCTCCCATCTCAGTGTTTTCCTCCCTCCTCCTCCAGTCCTCAGTTTTGCTGCCAGTGTAGAAACAACTCAGTCCATTCAAGAGAGCAGGGGATGGACTTGACATCACTTCCCTCAGGAAATGAGAAAGGGAAAGAAACCAAACCAGCACTCACCGAGTGCCCACTTTTCACTTATGCTTCACATATGCCTTTTCATTCAGTTATCCCTGAAATCTTACAAGTATTTTTATTCTAGACTAATTCAGAAAGCTCAATTTGGGTGAAAAAACTTGGCCAAGATCTCAATGTGTCTATCTTACTCTGCACTATATAATTTCCTTGGTACCAAACCGCCTTTCTAAGCATACTAACTACGGGGCAAAGGAGGTGCATTGGGGTTTCTATGGTCACATTATATAGCTCAGAGCTGTTCAGAGGATGGTGTAGGGACACTGCAAGGTGGGGGTGTCATCCTTCACTTTCTTTTGCTCTCTGGTTTGTGGATCACTCACAAGATACTCAAGTCCACTAGACTCTGGTGCCTATGCAAATGGTTCTTCCGGATACCTCCCCAGTGGTGACGGACATCTTTGACTTCATTGTAGTGCTTCCCTATAGCCTTTATTTTTTTCTGGTGGTGAACTTTTATGAAGTCCATCACTTTCTTCATAATTCTCACTGGTTGCATTTAATGCTTTCAAACAAGTTTGATTTTTAATTATAAAAGCAACTTACGTGTAGCATGACTATTAGAAACCAGGAAAGGGAAATAAAATGCATTAATATTTATGTATTTGGGAAAACTTCAGAGAAGCGACAGTGACATTAATTGTGACCCAGGCATCAACTCATGGGGTCAAAGTTGTGTGATCAGAGCAGAGAATGGAAAAATGTTATTTCCAGATTGTCAGATACGAAGATTGGAGAACCCAAGGTGTAGAAGTAGAAGAATAATGAACTAGGATAACAAGAAGAAGTGGAAAGTTTGGTAGTGGTGCTGGTGAAGGACATACTTCCCTCCTATTATACTTTTTGTCTTTTTAGTATTTTAGTATTTGCAAATGAATTATGTGCCTTTTAATTAGCACCTGGAGTACTCTGTCACATAATAGAGATTCCATAAACATTTATTTAATTGAAAATTTATTCAATAACTAATGTAGAGGTACTCAACATGTAAGCATTTGTATGTGGATAATCCTTGTATTAGGGGCATTAAATTATAGTGGAAAAACAGAGTGCTTTAATGTTGCTAAATATTTAAGTGTTCTCTGAAGGTTGTTTCCAAAAGCCCATTACTGCTTTCTTTAAGAGAGCAGTAAATTGTGGATGCATTTAGCCTTATTGTTCTCCAAAATGAAAATATGATAAAAAGGAGTAAGACATTCCAGCTTTTGGTTTTATGATGAAAATCAGAATTTGTCCTTTGACTGAAGTCAATGTGGAAAATAAATTCTAAATGCCACCTTGATTAAATTTTTTTTCCACCATATACTTTCTCATGCAACTCGGACTCCACAAGAAATAGATGAGTCATGTTAAGGTAAAGAACCCTGGACCACGCATGCAGGGACGGGGCTGTGGAGATGGTGGGTTATCGAGCTGAGGATTTGGGAAAGGTCCTGAAAGAAAAGCTGACTCTTTTGGATCTGGCCAAAATTGTGAAATAGGTGTTTTTACTCACAGCAGTATTCAAAATTAGGTGCCCATTTCTAATCATGTCACCTCCTGTCCCTGCGTCCATCCTGAATCTGTCTAAGGCCTCTCGCACCAAGGATCCACGAGAACAAATGCCCCCCTCTCCCCTGTAGGCAGTGGAACACAAGTATTCACTGTGGGAAAAACATTTGAGTGTAGGAAATTCCTCACAAATAGCTTCTAAATCATGGGGCTGACATATTGAATGGCAAACATTATTTTCTCATTTTATTCATTTTTGTATACTATAAACCCATACAAAAGTGTTTATTTTTAAAGGATGGGCATATGCGTTAAATAAAAGTCCTAGGACTTTCCTTGAAGAGGAAAATTGAACTAAATTTGCGTTTCATATCACCTTGATCCTTTAAGGCATATATTATTCAAGCAAATAATTCTTTTAGGATAAGCTATTTTGAGTGTTTTCCAAAGAATAAAGGAGAAAATTTATGACAAACTGAAGAAAATCTGGAGGAATTATAATGGGAAATACATGCAAAGAAACTGTGATTGTAAATTGATTAGAAAAGTAATTAATGACAAGAGCAGAAGGGCATTATAGCATCACTCTAATAGAAAAGGTTTGTAGAGTTATGTAAAATCCAAGGTATTAGGACTGAAAAATGGAAACCAGTGAAGATAAGATTTGCAGTGTCTTGGAGGAAGAGATTAGTTGCTACAGAAACCCTGGAGTTTGAACTGAGCACAGAAATACAGCATCCAAAGAGCTACAGGTTGAAAAATGCATTGGCTACCCTTGCAGTTTTAGGAAATTTATAATCATAACTTTTAAAGTATTTCGGATGAGATTTTATGTGTTTAGTACTTGAAAAGTTAAAAGCTCATTTGAGAATAATTCACCTGTATTTCTACATATAAATATGTAGAAAACCTGAATTAATTTTGAAGCATTATATTAGCATTTAAGAAACGTAAAATTTATTTCAAATGTAAAATTATTTTCCATTGTTAAAGGAGAATGTCACTCTGCTGCTGTAATACAAGTATGATTGTGTTAAATACAGCATCATTTCTTCATCAAGGGCCCTTTTATTTAAGAACTAAGGCTTCTCTTTCCAACTTATTCCAATAATCTCTTAACCCTACCAGGACCTACATTTTCTACATCTATCACGGTTTCAATGTCCCTCATTCCACTAACACCACCCGTATTCTCCATCTCACCTTTTCACACGCCACCTCCTGTCCACCACGATCCATTCTCCATCCTTTCCCACCCTCTCTGCCCAGGAGGCTAATCTCTACGGGTTACACTACTCCCTGGCTTCTGGTTGGGTGTAGCCAATGGTAACCCCAACAGAACATAAGCAGAAAGGAGCAAAGTGAAGCCAGGGATTAATCTCTCAGTTTGCTCCCTGGGATGTCATGCTCAAGTGTTGTACCCCTGGGGCAAAGGCTCCTGCTTCTCTCAAGGGCGCCAACTCTATTGCAACATAGATGCTGGTATGTTTCTCCCCTTCATCCTCCTCGGTTAGAGGCAAAACTATTCCACACCACATATTTTGAGATTTCTGTATACCTATACACTGTTAAGTAGCCCCTTCAATAACACATTCTTCTAAAAAATTTTGAACATGTAATCTACTTTCTGTCAGGACTCACTCTGCTTGCCACACAATCACCCAGTAATAATCTCACTATAAATCATCTTAAATACTCCCTTGCATTCACCCTCCTACTCCTTTGCCCCATCCCTGTTTAAGTTCAAATGTCTACCTCCTCTAAGGCTCTACCTATCCAGATGAACGCAGCTAGAGAAAACACACAATTATCCTGACAGGATGCAGTAGACAGAATAGTGGGCCCTCAAAGATGTTCACTTCCTAGTTCTAGGAATCTGCAAATGTGTGCCATAGCAAAAGTACTTTGCAGGTAGGATTAAAGCTGTGGACCATGAGATGGGGAGATTATCGTGGACTGTGTGGGTGGGCCCAATCTAATCATAAGAGTTTCCAAAATCAGAGAACTCTTGCCAGCTGTGACCAGGGAGATGCAAGGATGTAAAATGGATTTGACCATTTCCTGGCTTTGAAGATGGAGGAACTTGCTCAACTTGTAGAAACCGGGATTATTTACAGCCAGCAAGAAAACACGGACCTCAGTCCTACAACTGAAAAGAACTGAATTCTTCCAACAACTCAATTAATTAGGACACATAATCCCTGAGAGCCTACAGAAAGGCTCACAGTCCTGTTGACACCTAGATTTTGCTCATATTTTAGTCTTCTGACCTATAGAGTTGGAAAATAAATTTGCATTGTATTAAGTCACTAAAATTACAGTAATTTGTTATAGCAGCAACAGAAAACTGGATTAATCATAAATCTGTAACTGGTAATTGAGTTTCAAATGTTGCCCGAGAAATCATGCTATATAATTCCAGTCTAATTACTTTAACACTCACCAGATGACAATTTACTAGCTTCTCTCTTCTCAAGAGTCCACACCTTCTCTCTCTTCTTCACATTCATCTCATAATCTCATTTCCCATTACACTGAGAAAAGAGAAACAATCAGAAGTGAACTGGCAAAAGCGCCCACTGCAGCACCTGCCCACCTTCCCGAAATCAAGCTCAGGTGTTCTGCCTTCCTTTCTCATACTGTGAAGGAGCAGCTCTGCTTGCCTGAGCAATGGGTCTCATTTTGTTTCGCTTACTCAGGAATGTAACTCCTAACAATGCAACCCTCTCTCTGGCATTGTTACTTGTATCGCCCCTCCCTACTGCATACTCCAATCAACACAAAAACTGACAGTAATGTACTCCATCTTTATTTTATTTTATTTTTGGAGACAGAGGCTCGCTCTGTTGCCTGGGCTAGAGTGTTGAGGCATCAGCCTAGCTCATAGCAACCTCAAATTCCTGGGCTTAAGCAATCCTTCTGCCCCAGCCTCTCGAGTAGCTGGGACTACAGACATGTGCCACCATGCCCGGCTAATTTTTTTTAATAAATATTTTTAGTCATCCAGCTAATTTCTTTCTATTTTTAGTAGAGACGGGGATCTCACTCTTGCTCAGGCTGGTCTCTAACTCCTGACCTCGAGCGATCCTCTTGCCTCGGCCTCCCGGAGTGCTAGGATTACAGGCATGAACTACTGTGCCTGGCCACACTTTGGCCTTTTTATGCTTATGTTTTGCATAGGACATGTTTTTCCAGCCATTTACTTTCATTCTATCTGTCTTATTTTATTTAAAGTGTTTTTCTTGTAGGCAGCATATATTAGTCTCTTGACTTTTATTCATTCTATCATTAACATTTCTGTAAGTACCAATATGGTTAGATTTAGTTCTGCTACTTCATTAATCATTTTATGTTTTTAAAAACCATCTCTATTTTACCTTTTCTTTCTTCTTTTATACTATTTGAATATTTTTAGTATTTCATTCTAATTTATTGTTTGGCTTTGTTTTCTAAGAAATTTTTGTATTGTGTTTATCTGCTTGCTGTAAAGATTGCAACATGCACACTAACTTTTCACAGTTAACTTTAGGATTTATAATTTATCGGTTTACTAAAAATATAGAAAATTGCAACCATACAATCTCTCATAGCTCCTCACACTGACCTCTAGATATAATTGCCATTTGTGTCACATCTATAATATATTGAAAGCACCATCAGACAACGCTATAATTTTTGTTATCAGAACTCATACACATTTTCAAGGACTTAAGAGAAAAAAGTGGTCTTTCTTACTGAAGCAGATATTTATTGATGTTGTTCTTTTCCCTCCATTCCTAAAGAACCCTTTTTACCTCTAGGATAGCTCCCCTTCAGCCTGAAGATCTTCTTTAGAATTTCTTCTGAGAGGGTCAGCTTGTGTCAAACTCTCTTACTTTTCCTTCATCTGAGAATGTCTTTATTTTGTCTTAATTCCTGGAGGATATTTTTGTTGGATATAGACATCTGGGTTGAAAGTTCTTTTTTTTTTTACTTCCCTTAAGGCTCTTCCACTGTCTGCCTCCATGCTTTTTATGAGAAATTTGGGGTCATTCAAATAGTCACCAAGCATACAAAGTATTGTTTTTCTCTGGCTACTTTGAAGATGTTTTTGTTTATTTTCCATTTTTGGAAGTATGATTATAATATATGCAGGTAGTTTTTTATTTAATTTTTTTTTTTTTGAGATTCACTGAGCTTCTTGGATCAGTAATTGCGTGTGTTTTACTCCATTTGTGAAATTTTGGTCTTTTTTTCTTTTTTGAGATGGAATCTCATCCTGTTGCCCTGAGTAGAGTGCCATGGTTGTCAGCCTAGCTCACAGCAACCTCAAACTCCTGGGCTCAAGTGACCCTCCTGCCTCAGCCTCCCAGAATGCTAGGATTATGGGTGTGAGCCACTTCTCCTGGCCTCATTATTTTTTTAAATCAGATTTTTTGCCCCAATCTTTTTTTTTCCTTCTGAGTCAACAATGGCACAAATGTTATATCTTTTGGTATTGTCCAAATAGCTCCCCAAGTCTCTTTCCATTTGCTCTGTTATACAGTTTGGATAATTTCTATTGTGCTATCTTAAGTTCATTGATTTTTTTTCTCTGTCAGCTCTGTGTAACTAAGATCTCTCCAAATATTCTTTTATTTTAGACATTGTATTTTTCAGTTTTTAAATTATTTTCAATTTTTTACCATTTCTATTTCTCTGCTAAAATTCTTATTTTGTCATTAATTTCAAATATATTTTTGCTCCCCTCATGGAGCATAGTTTTATAAACGTCTTTAATCTTGGTCTTACGATGCCCCTAATTTTATCTGCTCACAGTTGGAATCTGTTGATTGTCCTTTCCCTTGAGATTTGGTCACCTTTGGCTTTTGCATGTTGAGTAATTTTGGATTGTATCTCACACATTTGAATGTTACATTATTAAGATCCTGTTGGAATCCTCTGGAGAATGTTGATGTTTTTGTTTTAGCAGGAAATCAACAGTCAGATTCAGAACCACAATATCTGACTTGCATTTTGTGGGTAGTGGTTCAAATCTCTGGTCATTTCTCAAAATCTTTGCTGTGCTTATTTGAGTTTGTTTAATGCATTAATAAAAATTCTGAGACTGCCAGTGGTTCAAATCTCAGTTCTATGCAGCTTTGCTATTTTGACTTGATCTGTTTTATATATGCACAATCCAGGGGTCAATTTGATAGGTCTGACTTTCACATAACCATTGGTTCTCAAAGCTTTTGCTGTGTTGATTTGTGTCTGTCTGATAAATGTGTAGCTCAATGTGAGACTGAGACTTGAGCACATTCATATCCAAAATTAGAGTTTCGCTTCTCTGCTTCTCAATGCTCTGGGATTCTCCTGTACCCTCTGGAATGCAAAGTCATTCTTTTCTGGTTTCTCTGGCTAGAACGTGGAACTTCTCAAGAAGTTCTAGCTGTCACTACTATCCTGCCACTCTGTTAATGGGACTCATTCTCAGGATAAAACTGTGAAAAAACAAAAAACAAACAGGAAAATCTACATGCTTACGATTGGTTCTCCAAGCTCTGATTCCTCCTCACAATCTGTCTTTGCTTACTTTCAGAGTCTACAGGTAGTTAGGATTTTTCATATTTTGTTATTGTATTTAGTTCTCATCAGTAAGAGGGATAAATTATAATAGGTTTACCAATGTGTCAGAATCGACCATGCCATCCCTTATACAGTGATGGAACAGGAACAAGCCAGCATCTACTTAGAAATAGGAAGAATGAGAAAGAGTCCATAACCCACGGTAGTTTTTAAACACTATCTCCTTTTTTAATCACGGCCCCCACCCCCGCCCCCAACCTGGTTTCCTCTTCCTTTCCTATATGTGTGAATAACTCACTTGTCCGTTGTCTTGCGTAGACTCTGAGAGTTTCTTCCTTATCTGTGATCCTTCATGGTCTAATCTGAAGCTCACAGTAGAGAGATGCCACATGGGGCTGATACACACATAGGGCAAAGGATTACTTCAAAAATTAAACTAACAAAGTTTTTAAAAATGTTTAAAATTTCTGTGGCAATATAACTTCCTCAAGCTTTGGCAGGCTAATGTCCATTTTCTTTCAATAAACTCTACATGAAGGTAATCATACATGATGAATTTCCTCTCTTATTTACTGGGGTTTGTGTTTGCACATCTCTCTACCCTCCTCAATTTGATGGCATTTACCTTGAGGTCATGTGAAATAATAGGCTTGGATAAGGAGACACCCTTAATTAGACTGTTACGATTGGGATGGCACATCGTATCTCCTGTTCCTTGAGTTACACATATAGTTGGCTTTTCCAATTCTGTGAAGCTATAAATTATTGGAATTGCAGTCATTTTAAGTGGTTCCTTAGAAAAGAAAGAACCTCCTTTAGTAAAACTCTGTTGCCTTTCATTTTTATCAGTAACTGACTAAGTCTTACCTCAGCTTATCTCACGGTATCCTGTTAAAATCATCCAGAAGCAGCCAATGCCCATGGATATTATGAACCTTTCTAATCTGTTAGCTACAGACTTATTAGGCAAGGTTTCTCCTCCCAAATTTTCTATTTTAATTTTAACTCCACTTATCAGAAATTCACTTGAACCCTTCCCTCATGTTCATATTCAATCATATTCATGTCCAACATATTTTAATTTCTAATTACTTCCCAAATGCAATAATAATTTCCTATCTTCCTATAACCATTTGGACAAGCTGTTTAGAGGAATGCTGACTGGAGGCAGAAGTCATTTAGAAAATAAATTGTTTTTTGATGGACAAACTGTGTTCAAATAATAATAAAAAATGACTATATACCATCAATATGTTGCCCGTTTAAGACAGATCTGCATTAGCAATTTTCCCAGGCTGATATACAAGCATATGAAATAAAAGAATGATGCATTTATTTGCATAAAATAGATTTCTAAATCTATGGATTCTGTAATTTCTTTCATTTAGATCTGAAAAGTATCCACCAATGTCTTTCTCTTAGAGTTATGGAAATAAAGGCAAATAGATTTTGCTCTTTGGTCTTTTAGATATAAATATTGACTTACTAATTTAAGGAACGTTTACTTGTGTGTGTGGTGTGCCCTGCACTCACAATGTGCTACATCCTGGGTAGATGCTGGGAACAGACAGCCCTGGAGGTTAGGTCTGATAGGAAGATGGACCCCGAATTGATAAAAACACAAACAAATACATAACTATACAATCAGAGAAACTCCACGATAAAAAATGAAAACAGCATGCTTGATATGAAAGAACATAACAGAAACAGAGATCTATTTCTGACGGGGTTATCAGGGCAGATTTCTCCATGAAAGCACTCTTACATGCATTTCGTTGTATTTGTTTTCTTATTCCAACTTAACATTCTTGTACTTTATAGACATTTATTTTGGAATCCACTTATTAAAAACAAGTACATGGTATATATTTTGTACAGATTAAATCAGACATTTTAGTGTAACTGCTTTAAATAAAAATTTCAGAGGATCCCTCTAACATTATGAACTCATTCCAATATTTTCATGATTCAAATATTGAAAAAAAACTTTATATTATTTTTATTACACTCTGCTTTCTGTTTCTACCTTGAATTTTTCAAAACATTTCCCACAATCAAACCACAGTGCTTTTGTAATATTTCTAAACCATGTCATTCCTCTGCTTAAAGACTTTCAGTGCTTCATATTAAACTTATAAGCCCAAATTCCTTTTTTTTTTTTTTTTTTTGGGCTACAAAGTCTCTTGCATGATTTGAGTCTATTTCCCTGTAATCACACCATCCCTCTTCCCCTCATATACTGCTAGAGGAAATGTGATTAACTCTAACACTTAGAGAAAACAATCTGGCCGCGAATGTTAAAATTGAACACACACAATCGCTTTGATCCATCATTTTATTTATGGGAATGTAGAAATAACAGAACTGGTAATAAAGACTATGTACAAGGATATTTAATGCAAAAGTTCTTGTAGTAAAAATCAATTAAGGAAACCAAAGAAACTCTGAAAACAATCAAAATGTGCATTAGTTTGTGAAGGATTCTGGAGAGTTATTCTAAGACCATTGTTACCAATTATTATTTTTCTCCCTAGATAAGTTTTTGTTTTTTTTTTTCCAGAATTTTTGATTTTGTACAGTTTGAGTCAAAGTTATAAGTGTGCCCTTCACCTAGTTAGTGTGCATTGTACCCGTTAGGTGTGAATTTACCCATCCCCTCCTCCCTGTTCCCACCTGCTTGATTTCCAATGGATGTTATTTCCATATGTGCACATAAGTGTTGATTGATTAGTTCCAATTTAGTAGTGAGTTCATGTGTAACACTTGGAAACAACCCAAGTGTTACCAATTATTAAAATGTATTTCATATTGATTTTAGAATGCACTTGTCTAGGTATCTGAGAATGAATTTGTCCAGGCAATGATCTTATGCTGAACGGTAGACTAGAGTTGTCACACAGGAGGTTAGAGAATATCTTTCTGGCTGATCTGTTGCAACTGGAAACATGGTTTTCCTCTCCTATTTCCTAAGGATTTCCCTGCTAGCCTACCTGACTTTGAGCTAGTGGAGAGAGTAGTCTTCATTCAAGGGTCAGCATCAATAAAGTAGTACTAGTCGCTCCTGATGTCCTAAGACAAGAAAGGAAAAGGAAGCAAAGAAGAAGAAAAGGTGCAGAGAGGAAGAAGAGGAAAGAAAGAGAGAAATCATAAGAAATAACTTGAATCACAGAAGGAACATTCATTGAGTAAAAAAAGACATGCTTATGCAGGTACAAAGTAGTTCGAAAATATATTGCTTATTAAGAAATTAAAAAAAGAGAAATGTGAAATATGGTTTTTACAATTTTTTTATGTAGTAAATCATGAATAACTAAATGAAGCCAGGATCATAGTTAGGAGGAAGTGTGGATGGGAGTAGATTATGCACAAGTATGTAGTTAGCCCAAATATTAGCTATGTTGCCAGTATACTTGCTCTTTTCTTCATAGATTTGAATATCTGTTACGAAGTTTCATTTTGGGCATTCAGCCAGTGATTCTGGCTAAGGGCTATGCAGCCTCAAGTTTGATAGTTTGTATAACGACAAGCTGCTTACTAGGATTGAAATTAGAGTTTGGAAATCACCATAGCAACTCTGAAGATAATTAAAGGGAAGGGGTATTGGCAGAGCCTTACTTTTTGTGGGTGCAACATATTGTTTAGAAAATCATGTCAGAATTGTGGCTCAGAGAGACTGATTTCTGCAATAGAGTTCTCTGTCAGCTCTGTTTGGAGGCTACTAGAAACGTCTGGCGATATTTGTTCTGACAATTTTCTAAGGCTTCAGCTGATTTTTAAACTGGAAAAGTTCAACTCTCTCTAGACTTTTCAAAAGTCATCCTCATCTATGCTTACGGATCTACCTCTGCATTCCACATGCAGGTTTGATGCAATTGTTAAGAAATAACCACTCTATTCATGGAAGTTTTTCAGAACTTCAAGATGAGAGATGACAAGTTTTCTTTTAATTAGAAATGTTGTTGTATACACTAGTATAGGGTTTTAACAGTAAATTCTAGCCACATAATAAAATAACCCAAATGTAATTGTGTAGCCAATTATAGTAAGCACTAACTTCTATTCTGAAACTAGTTTTTTTGATTCAACAATTTGATTTAGGACTTACACTTCTTAAAATGGAAATGCTTAGAAGACAATTGCATTAATATGATGCAAACGAAGCAAGAGGATAACACATTTGACAGAATTCTAATCAGGTGAGACTCTGGCAATAAATGGGAATGGAAAAGTGTGTCTGGGAACATCGCTGGTATAAAAGTGTAGTCGCTTCAGGAGGGGGCTGTTATGCCATTTCATAGCTGCTGGGTGATCTTGGGAGAAACACAGTTGCCTGTGAACTTTGCCACTGGCTCTATCTATGTCCATCTCCAAGTCTGGTTAATGGCAGGGCTGCATTTTTCTTTTTCATAGATGACAGAAACAAATGGAAAAACATCCCATGCTCATGGATGGGTAGAATCAACATTGTTAAAACGTCCATACTGCCCAGAGTGATTCAATATAATTCCCATCAAATACCAAGGTCATTTTTCCACAGATCTGGAAAAAATAATCCTAAACTTCATATGGAATGAAAAAAGAGCCTGAATAACCAAAGTAGCCTTAAGCAAAAAGAACAAATCTGGAGGCATCACATTACCTGACTACAAATTATACTACAAGGCTAATTGTAGCTAAAACAGCAGGGTACTGGTATAAAGGTACAGCTCAGGACAATGAAATGGAATAGAGATTCCAGAGATAAAACCATATATCTATGACCAATGGATTTTTGACAAAGCAGACAAACACATACACTGGGGAAAGGATGTCCCACTCAATAAATGGTGCTGGGAAAATTGGATAGCCAGAAGCAGAAGAATGAAATAGGATCTCTGTCTCTTGCCATATATAAAAATTAACTCAAGATGGATTGAAGACCTAAATGTAAGAGCTTAAACCATAAAAATTCTGGAAGAAACCATAGGAAAAATTCCCCTGACGTTGGTCTAGGGAAAGAATTTATGACTAAGACACCAAAGGCAAATATAGCAACAACAAAAAGAAACAAATGGGACTTAATTAAATCAAAAAGTTTCTACACAGTAGAGGAAATAAATAATCAACAGAGTAGATAGACAACCTACAGAATGGGAGAAAATATTCATAAACTACACCACCAACAAAGGGCTAATATTCAGAATCTACAAAAAACTTAAACAAATCAGTATGAAAAAGAAAACCCAAATAACCCATTAAAAAGTGGACAAAAGACATGAACAGAGTTCTTTCAAAAGAAGATATACAAATGGCCAATATGACATATGAAAAATGCTCAACATCACTAATCATCAGGAAAATGCAAATTAAAACCACGATGAGGTACCACCTTACAGCCATCATAATGGCCATTATTAATAAATCAAAAAAAAATAGATGTTGGCATGGACGTGGTGAAAAAGGAATGCCTATATTAATACACTGTTGGTGGGACTATAAACTAGTACAACTTCTATCCTCTATGGAAAACAGGGTGGAATATCTATCAAAAGGAAAAGAAGTCATTTTATCAAAAAGACACCTGCACTCAAACATTTATCACAGCACAATTCACAATTGCAAAGATGTGGAATCAACCTAAGTACCCATCAATTTATGAGTGGATAAAGAACACATGGTGCATACATACCATGGAGTACTACTCAGCCATAAAAAGGAATGAAATAATGTCATTTGCAGCAACTTGGATGGAA
>NW_012151396.1:1679504-1688309 GCF_000956105.1 Propithecus coquereli | reverse complement strand
TAAAGGGATGAAGGAGAACCAATTACTAGGAGGCCAGTTTCACAGGCTCTAATTTATCCCATCATAAGAGGTAGTGGAATCAGCCACTATGGCCCAGGAATGAGAAAGCCTGCTCAGAAAAATCATGGGTCCTGTTTCAGATAGATACTAATCTCAGTGTAACATTCAGTCAGAAATATGGGAGTCAGGCCGTAAAAAGCAATTACTACTTTTGATTGTAAAAGAAAGACACTTCAAATATTACCTGTTGACTGGTTCCCTTTTCTTTGGAATTGTCTAGACTTCCAAGAAACTACATGCATTTCAATGCCAGTGTATGATATAGGATATAGAGGCATAAAATGAGCCTTTCTTTCAGAATTTACAAATGCATAGTGTCAAAAATAATGCTTTTCAGGGTTATTGCTTTCAAATAAATGCAAATTTAGGACATCGATTCTGAATAGTAGGAATGGAATGACTGTCATTCTGGCCAGGGTAACTTCACGGAGATTAATTTGCAGACACTCCTTTTATTTGATTTCTCCTATGAACTTCGGCAAAATTAAGTACTGGGTTCTGGGAATGCAAATTTGCCTGGAATAACTATTATAAGGTCAAATGATTATCTTGTTTTCCAAATTTTATGGGGGTGGGACAGCTAATTAATAATATTTTGTATTTTATGAACACTTTTGAATCAATGAAAATGAAACGCTTGAGAGATCTGTTGCATCTCTAATCTCTCAAGCCCTGAAAGAATAATACCCACTAGAAGGAGAGATACTAAATCTGTCACTAGCTGCTGAAAGAAACACTCCTCCAGGCATCATCAAGAATGCCTCTTAGTGAGAAAAGGTTGAGTAAGAAATTTAGGAGACCAATTTTTTTGACTTAAATTTAACATAAGAATTTTGGATTTTAGATTTTTAACTTCTAAGAACAAGATAATTGATTTTAATTGTTTTGGACATTTTATCTTTGGATTGTAATATGGAAAAGGTTTAAATATTTGATTTTTAATTTATTCTTGGGAATTTATAATTGCATAGGATTAAAATTGGGGAAATATCTTAGTTGACATTTTTAGTTGGAGTCTATGCATTGTGTTTATGCATTTTGTCTTACTATTGACTTCTAAGCTCTCAGTACCTTATGGCTGGACATGACTTTAAATACTAAAAGGAATAGAATGGAAATGGGATGACCAAGGAGTTGATTTAAGAAATGCATTTTTCCAATCCATGTTAAAGTCCTGACAGGGGCCAAATCTAACCTGACCAGCAGGGGGCCCAGGAAGGCATCCAAAACACCTGCATTGGGTGTAAGAAGAACAGCTTCATGACGGTAGAAGCAGGGCTCACTTTCAACATTTGGGAGAGCCACAGCCTTTTTTACAACATGAATAAGGGTTAGGCACAAAGAATTTTCAGAATAAAAACTGTCTTAGATAGTTGTTAACCTCAGTATAACAGGGGAGACGCCTTTTCCTGCTTTCTCTTGTTGTCATGAGGAGAGATCTTCACTAAACAGCTTAGAGCTACTGCACACGCTCTTCTCTCCGCTGTCAGTTGGTAAATTTGGGAAGAATAACTAGATGTGCAATGTGCAACTCTGCCTTTTTTTTCTTTTGAGCATCAGCTGCCCACAGTGAGAACATATTTTCTTTCACTGATAAATGAGCACTAACTATGTACAATTCTGAGGGTTAGTTTAGTTAACATCTACCTTGTACCAAGATACACACTTCAATTTACCTTCAGGAATATATGATGCTTTGGCATACATAGTTGTGATTTATTCTTAAACTGTTTAGAATCTGGTAATCTGGTAAAGAGGTGTGATTTTTATTCTATGATCTTTTCTGGGAGACTCTGAGCAGTAAGTATCACTATCCACATTTTAAAGAAGAAGAAGAAACAGACACACAGAGTTTAAATTATGATGTGTAGATCACACAGATGGTAAGTAGATAAACTGTGACTCGAATCCATGTAATTCTAGTCTAGAGACTGAATCCTTAACAACTATGTTATGTCACCCTCGTGGAAAGTTTACTTGGTGATAATATAGCCCCCCAGAAGTAATAATAATGGAACAAAAGCCCAGGGTGCTCAAGAAGGGCATTATGGGACTATGTCGACCTGCCTGAGACTTTCTTCCCTTTCACTCTCAACTTCAATCTCTCGCATCTTCTGGACTACACTTTGACCAAGGCTTAGGGGTTGCTGGATGTAAGTGAAGCTTTGAGCTTTCTGTGCATTACTGGGAAAAAGCTGGTGTTGGTTTTTTGTTTGTCCCTCTGCAGGACATGTGGTAACTGGAGACTTGTGCTGGGAGATTATAGGAAAGGGATACAAAGTAGTAGATCTTGGGAAGAGCTTGATTCACAGAGATCTGTGTCCGCAAAAAGGGCAGTTCAACGTCAATCCACTGACTTGTGTATGTGTCTGATCTTTTTGGTCCCCCAGACATGGAGGGAGCTGAGCCTGAGCAAATACAAAGAGCCTGAGAACAGGGAGGTGCTTCGGAAATAGGATAGGGAGTTGATAACCCCTAGTTATAGGTCTTGCTCAAAATCTCGTATGGATCCTGCCACTGAGGAACCATTGCCACGGAGGGTTCTCTTCAGCTTCAGTGGATCCACAGAGAAGTGTAAATTCTCTGAGACGGCCAGAGAGCAGAACACAAGGAAACCATAGATAGAAAATTAAAGCTGTTGGGAGAAGTATGCAACTTGAGAAAAATAATAAGAACACCTAAAGAGCTTTAAATGGAGCCATATACCCACACAAATAATTTCTAGAGATTAAAAAAAATACTTTTCAACTAAATAATATGGTTGATGAATTTAAGTATGGTCACTGTTTTTTCCTGTAGTGGCTGCTTGGTAGATTAAATGCAAATGCTATTTAAAGCACAAAACAAAAATATTGAAGAGATTGATATATGCACAAATATGTATGTACACATATACTCATGTTTATACATATATGTGCATACTTATATATACATATACACATGCAGATGTATAAACACGCACATGTAAAATCAGAAGAACAAATGAAGAAACACATAGGAAAAAGTGATATAATCCAGAACTTACTTTCTGTCCAAAAATAAAAAGTTTATCTCCACACGATTTTTCCAAGCTTCGGGGTCTTCCTTATCTCAGGCAATGCAGAAGTTGACCTGAATCAAAGACTTGTGGGCAGGGAGTTTACTCGGGGGGTGATCCCAGAAAGCACAGGTGTGGGAGGACGGAAGGTGAGAAGAGGGTGGGCAGGGGTCTGCAGAACCAACCGAGGCTGTGTCAATGAGACGGTTACTCCGTGGGCAAGTTGAAAGCAATCCTGGGAATCTTTCCGACGAACCACGTAGAAAATGCCTCAGAGTTTTTCCTCCCAGGGCCAAAGAATCCGAAGCATATCTGCTATTGTCTCACTGGTTAAGGGTTGCTCCTGAGGGGACGGCAAATCCCTTGCAGTTCTGGAGCTCCCAGAGCTTGAGCTGATACAGCTCTCCTGGAACCAAAGAACAGAAAGATGCAGGTGACTGACAGGGGAGCTTGCGAGTTCACCGCAGCTGTGGGCAAAATTCGTGGGAAGTCTATGGGGTATATGGTAGGACATCGACAGTGTCTAGGATAATATTGATGGGAACATAGAAGGTGCTAAAAACAAACTAAGATTTGAGATGAAGGTTATTATCTTTTTACATGGAATGGAAATATATCATAAAAAAAGAAGCCTGAGATTTGGGCACAAAATGATGATAATGATGATGACTATGGTTGTGAAATACTTATAAGGCACTTTGATCGTGCCAGGTGTTCTTCTAAGGACTTTGCACATACACACATGTGACCCTTGCAGCAAGCCTGCGAGATAGTACTTGCACTATCCTCGTTTTACAGGTGAGCGAACTAGGGTAGAAAGAAGGAGAGGACGTATGTTCAACTTGCCCCAGGTGACACCACAAGAAGTAGGGCACTGTGGTGATGGCCCCAGGGAGCCACCCTCCAGAGTCCACACTGACAGGACACTACTCAATGTGGTTGAGTCTTACGAGTGTGAAATAAAAAATTATTCAATGATGCTTGTTAATGCATGGTAAGGAAGACCTTATCCAGGACCATCGTGATAGATACAGATAGGGGAGACTGGTTGGACTTAACTCCGAATACAGCATCAGCAAGGGGGGATTTATAGCTAAGGCTCAGGGTGGGGGTCAGTGGATGGAAAATTACTAAGAGGAAACTCCAGGGGGTGAGGAGGATTCTGGCTAAAGACAGGCCAGGTTGATCAGACTTCACCTGGGGGGTGGTGGAGGATGAGGAACCTGATCATATATTGAAGATAATCAATCACAGGCCAGAAGGTGGCGGGAGGTGCGGGGGGCGGTTCTTGCTAAACTGACTTACCAAGGTTCTTTGCTAAAACTGGATTTTATAAGAAAATGCACAGATGAGCCTGGGGGGAGGTTCAGAAACCTGACTAAAGTTTGGCCAAGCAAAAAAATCTTTGTCATTAGCACTTGCTTCAACCTGATGAATCAGCTACACAACAATCTTTTTTTGCATTCAGATTGCTTATTTACTCAAATTCAATCCTGGCAACTTTGTTGCAATTAACTGCACAGATTCCTTCCAACTCTGTAATTCCACTATTAGGGTTATATCCCTTAGGAACAATTCCACTCATACAGGAATTATTCAATTATTCCAGCATAATTGCTCCATGCTGGAATCCTCTAACATATTTGGATGAAATATGAGTTGGTAGGAATGTGTATGTATAATACATGAATACAGTTGATTGTATCAGATTTGTTCATGCCGATCCATAGTAAGAAACCAAGTAAATACCCATCAATCCTGGAATGTTTGAACTAATTACAATATGCTCAAGAGTATGTGAAAGCATTAAAAATAATTAAAGCTAAGCCAGCCAATAAGAGGTATTTCCACCAGGTAGTATTGAGCAAGAAAAGTGAAATACAAAGTTTAGTAAAATGAAAACAATGGTTATGCAAGAGAGAGGGGCGATTGCAGATTAGGTAAAATTGGAATGGACTCAGTTGACAACTGAAAGAGTTAGAAAAGAAGCATGGATGTTAATAATTCACCCAACTACTGGTCAGCTCCACACATACAGAATTTCTGCAAAGGATGGCCACATTCATAAAATAGAGGCAGGTCCTTGGCTGGTACAGCAGGTTCAATTGGTCCCATTCCAGTACCAGCACCGTCAAAGAAACTTCTAAGGATTAGATCAATATACTCGGACAGTCCAGTGGAGAGCCTGTTTATTCTGCTGCTGTAGCCATCTAGTAATGAAAATGCAAGGGATTTTGATGCAGAGCTGCTGACAAGACATGGTAAGTGAAATTTTATAAGCCTGACCATAGCATGTTCCAAGAAGTGGAAACAGGAGATATGTAATGAAGGAGGTTGATGGACCTAAACTTTGAAGCACTGGCATGTGTCCTCAGAAGGAACAGTGCCTCAGTTAACCGTGGGCATGCACCTTCAAGAATGCGTGTGTTTATGTCGTTTGGTGGTTCATTTTATGTGTCAACTTGGCTAGGCTAAGTTAATTGGCACCCAGTTGTTTGGTCAAGTAGTCTAGATGGTGCCGTGAAGGTATTTTGTAGATGTGATTAGCATTTGTAATGGTGACTATAGTTAATAAAAATGTACTATATTATTGAAAATTGCCAGTAGATTTTAAGAGTTCTCAAGACAAAAAATGTAAGTATGCAAAGTAATGCATATGTTAATTAGCTCAATTTAGCCATTTCATAAGGTACATGTATTCCAACATGTACATCATAAATACATACTATTTGATTTGTTGATTAAAGTAAGTAAATAATGTCCAAGAAACATTTACAAACAGCTGATTTTAAGTAAAGATTATCCTTGCTGAGGTGGTGGGCCTCATTCAATCAGTTGGTGGCTTAAGCGCAATAACTGAGGTTGCTGAGGAAGAAGCAACTCTGCCTCAAAACTGCAACACAGAAATCCTCATAGAAATGGAGACATATTGACCCTTTAAAGTATTTTAACCATTTATCAGAAGGCTATATTAAGGATTTTTACTTTATGTCTTCAGATTAGAAAATTAGATACACAATTTCATTAAGTATTGGGAAGCAAAGATATCTACAAAGGAGTCATGGATCAGATGTGTCTTGAAACGGGATACAGAAGGCAAATGTTTTGGCTAAGTCTCTGACTTTTAAACATAGCATAGCCACCAACTTCTCCCAGTTAAGAAACTAATAAAAGAAGAGGAGGAGGCAGTGATTTTTTTCCTGTCAAGGAGAGAGAAAAACAACGTAACAGGACTTTCTCCCAAATCACCTGTAGTACTCTAGATGATAATCTTACCTGCTAGAGATGGTCCCTATTGAGGCTTTATAGGGAGGCTTATGGGAAGGTTACGGTGTCCTATACATACGCCCACAAAATGGGAAGTTTGCTTAAGGAAGAACAGGTGAATAGAGCAGCTAACCCAACCTATAATTGCTGAAGAGGGCATACACATAGGTAAAAGACGTATAATTTATTATGTATATTCTCTCTAACTTTCTTTAATATTCTGCAGTGTAAACACCACCTTAGTGAAGATCATCCGGTGATAAAGGAACCCAGGCTCAAGCTCCCCTTGGTACTTGCAAGAGTCTCCCTCAGGACGGCAGGCACTAGCATCCCCCCTTTCACCAAAATACTTAGAAAGGGCAAGGCGGAGGGAAAATTCAACTATCCATAAACAAGAAGAGAGATTCTAGGTAAATCAGAAATTTTTACAAATTGCTGGAAATCAGAAGATTACTTTGGATTAGGAAACTACAATTCTATATTTTCTGTTGCTGTGTAACAAATTGTCAAGACCTTACCAGCTTAAAACAAGACAAAAGTGTTATCCTAGAGCTTCTTTGAGTAGGAAGTCAACACAGGTTAGCTGGGCCCTTCACCCGGGGTCTCTAGAGTCTGAAACGCTGAAGTCAGCTGGGACTGTGATCTCATCTGGAGCTTGAGTTCTCTCCTTACCTCATTCAGATACTCGGCAGAGTTCAGTTCCTTGCAGTTGTAGGATGAAGGTTCTCAGCAACTAGAGATTGCCCAACATTTCCCGCCAGGAGGCCCTCTCCGTACTATGGCGGCTTACTTCTTCAAGGCCGTTATGAGGGCATTTCTCTTGCTTAGAAGCTCTCTTTGAGTAAGGCTTCAGTCTCTCTTTTATGGACTGATTATTTAAAACTCACCCAGGAAAACCTCCCTTTTGATCAAAGTCAACTAATTAGTAACCTAACTGCTATAGTAACATCCGAAAGTGTTCTTGATTCCCTCCCACACGCTCAGGGGGAGGGGATTATACAGGGCATGTAGACCAAGGTGCAAGACTCTTGGAGGCTCATCTTAAAAATCTGCTACTACAAGTTCCACTTGCAAAAGGAGGCACAGTGAGGGGACCAGGGACAGCTAGCAGGGTTATAAACTGAAGGATTGCAGCAAAAAGAATTGGGGTATTTGTTTAATGTGTGCATTTGCATATTTTATTTTTTAATTCACCTATAAGATGAGCTCAATTGAACATTTTTCCTACATATCAACCTAATTATTTGTGTAATGATAGTTAAATTATCTTCTGACTCCAATTAACTTGAAATGGTTATTTTTAATATGTTTACTTATCCTGTATAATGAGGGCTATTTCTGAGTTTTATATATTTATTACTGATGTGTAAGATGGCTATTTGTGTTTTTTAATATTTTATAAAATCTGTTAACCTGACCACCTACCACATATACTTAATTGAATATCTTCCTATTTGTTTTTGATTTTTTTGACCTCCTATTATTCCTCCAGACATATTTTAAAACTAATATGTTAAGTTTCCTCCAAAAGTGACATTGGGTTTGTTACATTAAAAGAAACTAGAAAAACTCTGATACATTTATAATGCAAATATTCACCTTCTTATATTTATTTTTAAATCTTTGTTAGAACTTTATTTTCAAATACCTTCTGCAGATATTCTATTACTGATTCTCGTTGTTGGTAATTTGCAATAACCCTAGTTTCAATGACTTCAGAAAAGTGGGACTACTGGGAAACACTTACAACGTCAAGCATTTAACTCAGATTTACTGAGGAGTAAAGATTGCCTAACTAAGTTCCCATCCATACAGAATTGGTGAGATAATTATGATAATCGGTTTATTACTAGCTCGTTGTTAGTGAGATTTAAACATGGAAAAGGCATCTTCCCAGGCAGTAAATGGCAGCCAAGGGCCAGGTCCTTGTTTCTTCCCCTACTAATACCATGCCCAGTGCAGCCCAGCCGTGAGGCTTAGTACTGGATGCGTTAACAGGAAGAAAAAACCCCAAAATATTCCTCTGCCTATAGCAAGTATATACTACTTTTGTTGCCACTCCACACTCATCCTACAACTGCAATTAATGCCAATTGGGCTAATTAGAAGTTATATATAGTACATTGAGAGGTCCTTTAAAAATATCTGCTAAAATTAACTTCATATATACAATTTAGAACCTAATTTTTATACCTAATTTTCTGCAGGATAAATACTACCTTTCTAATTTATTGAGGCATCACATACTTTGAAATAGTTTTGATGAATGCATATTTCCTAGCTTATTTTTTCTTAGTACTAAATGTAGAAGCTGGAGTTATAAATTAAGCAATATGCATTGCAATGAAGCATTAATTTGGAATTATTTATCAGCAAATCCTGGTCATATTAATAATTATACATCATAGTCTATTGAGCCTAATAAAAGTTCGAAAATAATT
>NW_012151396.1:1656725-1678118 GCF_000956105.1 Propithecus coquereli | reverse complement strand
GAACTCCTGGGCTCAAGCGATCCTCCTACCTCAGCCTCCCAAATACAGGTGCATGCCACCAAACCCAGCTAATTTTTAAAATATTTTGTAGAGACAGGTCTCGAACTCTTAAGGTCAAGCTTATGTGTTCTTTCACTCAACATAATGCTTTGAGATTTATCAATATTGTGTGTGCCAGTAGTTCATACTTTCTATTTATATAATTGTATGAATATACCAGCTTTTGTTTATCTACTGCAATGTTAATGGACATTTTGGTCATTTACAGATTTGGGATATCATGTACAAGTCTTCTTTGTGAGGTCACAGGGATATATGTTTTAATTTATAAGTGATTAATCTTTTTATACTCCTATGAGAAATGTACATGTCTTTCAGATGCTTTACATCCTAACCAATACCTGCTGTTGTCAGGCTTTCTAATTATAGCCATTTTAGTGGTTGTGAAATGGTATCTTATTTTGATTTTAATTTGCATTTTTCTAAATTCTAATGATGTTAAGCAATTAGTATGTACTTATTGGTAATTCACATATCTTATTTTCTAAATTATGTGTTTGCATATTTCCCCTATGTTGTTTTATCTTTTTGATTTATTTGAAAAAATTTACATATTCTAGGTACATGTCTTCTGTCAGATAAACATATTGTAGATATTTTCTCCTTTTTTACTTTTTGGATTGCCTTTTCATTTTTTTAAAATGTTTTTTGATGAGCATAAAAAAAGATTCTATAAAAGTCTAATTTTTAATTTTTTTCTTTTGTGTTTAGTAGATTTTTGTCCTCAAAGATAACCTTGGCCTTTCTCAATTTGATGAAGATATTTCTGTTGTCTTCTAGAATCTTTATTGATTTACTTTTTATGCTTAGGTCTATGCTTTAGCTTCAGTTACTTTTTTATATGGTGTGAGGAATAGGTTCAGATTCATTTTTTTACCATGTGTTTATCCAGTTGTTTCAGCCTCAGTTTTGGATAGGTTGTTTACTTTACTAAGTTATCTGATTCCTTGATTAAAAATCAATTGACTATACGTACGGGGTCTGTTTTTGAACTTTCCATTATGATACATTGAGCAATATACCTATATGCAAATACAACAAAACATCTTTTATGTAGGTGTATGTAAGACCTCAAAATCATGTCATGTGAATCTTTCAATTTGTTCTAACTTTTTGAGATTGTTCTAGTTATTTTAGGCCTTTTGCTATAATCGATTTCTAGATTTCTACTGAGAAAAAAAGACTATTCAGTTATCAACTGAAATTTTACTTGAATTTATAGAGCATTTGGGGGGGAATCTGACATCTTAAAAATAATATCTCCCAATCTATTCACACATTATTTATATCCACTTACTTAGGTTTGCTTTAATTTCACTCATCAGTAACTTTCAGTTTTTAATGCAGTGTAGCTTTCAGTATAATGTTTCAGTCTTACATACCTGTTGTTAAATGTATTTATCAATGTATGTTTTTTGATACTTTTCTCAGTAGCACAAATTTTAAAATTATTTTTCATTTATTTGATGGTAGTATATAAAAATAGAAATTTTTTTGCATCTTTGTTACTGACCTTATAATTCTAGAATGCAGCAAAGAGAAAGATGGTGAAAGACCAGAGGAGTTGTTCCTGAGCATCAAGTAACAACTTGTAGGATCATCTAGAAATCCTTAACTTTAATGAAAACCTATTTAATACCATCCTTTGGACCCTGCATGATAATAATTTTTTATAATTCCTTTTTGGTAATGATTTTTTATTTACGGAGACTTCCAGATATTAGGTAGAGGCTGGTATATAATGAAGGAGTCACCTTGGCATTTTAAGCTTTGCACACATTTTTATTTCTTTCTTTCTAAACCAAGTGTTATATATTTGTATTTGATGTGACATATATGTGTATATAAGTGTGTGTCAATTTTTTCAGATAACTATGGTATGCTTCAGTAGAATTTGTATTATCAAGCTTTGGGTTGAAGGTTCAATTTATATCTTTTGTGGCAATTTGCTACATTTTCCTCCCCAGTTTTGCTATACTCTTACTTATCATTTTGTCTCTTATTTCTCTCTCAATTCTTTTAAAAAATTTTTGTTCCCTGCTTGTGATTTTGTTTCTGATTATGTATATATGTATTACAAACACGGACACATATATAAACATATATATATAATTTATACATTTATATATATATAAATGTGTAAAACCTTGTCCAAAACAATGCGAACTAGGGTAAGAGAGGCTGAAAGTGAACGTCCTTTCCTTGTTCATGGTTGTTAAAGGAAAAGCACTGAGTTTTTAACCCTTAAGTAAAATGTGAACCATAGCTTTTTCATAGATCCCCTTTAACAGATTCAGTTTCATTTTATTTTGAGTTTAATGAGAACTTGTATCATTAAAAGGTATTGAATTTTCCCAAAGGATATTACTTTGTTGTTTTTTTGTTTCTAGAATATTAATATGATAAATTATGTTGATGATTTTCAAATCTCAGGCAAATATTAATTCCTGGGATAAATCCCATATGATTATGACATATTATCCTGCTTATGCATTTGATTTCCTAAATTTGTTTATAAGGTTTTTAATTCCATAATTAATTTGTTTAGAATCTATACTAATGCTTCTTCTTTCATTCCTGATATTGGTAATTTATGTCTTCTCTCCCTCTCATTGTTAAATTAGTCTGGCTGGAAGTTTATAAATTTTGTCCTTTTCAAAGAAGCTGCTTTTAAGTTTTTGCTCCCCCCTGTTGTTGTTTTGCATTGTATTTCATTGGTTTCTGCTTGTCTTCACTATTTCTTTTGCTTTCTTTTGGGTTTCATTTTATCTTATTTTTCTTATCTCAATGTAGAATATGAGATCAATTAAAAATATTCGTTTGTATTAAATATAAAATTTTAAAACTATAGACTTTCATGTAAGCATGCTTTTTCTACATACAAAATTTTTTATATTTGTATTTTAAATTGCCTTCAAGACAAGAACTCTCCTGTGAGTTCATTCATGGTTATTTGAAAGCATGCTGTTTAATTTTTTAATATTTTGTGATTTACCCAACTTTTTTTCTATTGTAGATTTACACTTTAATCCCATGTATTAGTCTGACATCACTTGTATAATTTTGGTTTTTTAAAATTTATTGAGAGATGTTTCAACCCAGAATAAGTTCTATTGTGGTAAATATTACACACTTGAAAAGAATTTATATTCTGCTCTTATTTAATTGATTTTCCTCTTTCTATCCCTATGTAACAGTAGATATGACTTAGATTCTAAGAGAGGTGAACACTGAAAGCCTTTTCCTCTTACTAAACAGGTATTATTTCTCTTCATATCCTATCTTTAATAATTTCATTAACATGAGGGATATTTAAATGTATTATTTGATCTACTACAGAATCTATCTAACGGTATCTAACAGAACTGAATTAAAGGAAGAATAGACACCATCCACACAGAAAGCCTAAAATTTGAGGACAATAGCCATTATAATGCCTCTAGTGGCAGTAGCTGGACATAATCTTGGATTTTATTCAATTAGCAATAGGATGAGTGTATTTTTATTTTAAAGTAATTGCTTATGTAAGTTCTGCCTATTATAATTTTTCCTGCTTTGCATTGGCTCAAATCTATAGTTCCAGTTGCTTATTGATTATTTCCGTCCACAGTCTAATTACCTCCTCCAAGAAGCATTATTCCCCTTGATCCTATTTCACACTAGTTTTTACACTTTTTCTTTTCTAATAGCTTATAGAAGTAAGGTAGTTCTTTAAGAATAAAAACCTCACTTAAGTAATCTCTTGCTTAATCAGAGACTTTAACATATACATATATACTTAAATTTATTTAGATTTACTTACCTATTTATTTTACAACGAAAATATTTTTAAAATTTACATTATTTATTTTATAGCAATTTTTTTAAAAGCCATCTCACATGAAACCAGGGTATATAAAAGAAATTAAAAAAATAGAATCGCATTTATTGAAGAAACCAGAGGGTCTATTTCTGTTCTCACCCTCAACACATTCTCCATGGCAGCTGGTATCAGAACTCTAGAAAACAAAGTTGGAAAATTGTAAGAGAGTAAATTTGACCTAGCTGTTTAGCCAGCTTGTAAAATCTTGGTAGCATGCACTGTTTATGTCTTCTTTTTATAGAATATTCCCAGTTAAGTTGTGAAATTTAATTATGTAATATTGACTTTCAACACACACACACACACACACACACGTACATACACATGTCATATGATCTAGGCTATGTTCATTTTACCATGGTAATTTGAATCAAGCTTAACACTTGGTCAATTTTTTTTGACAAAATTAACCTAATGGTTAGACTAATATTACTTAGCCATTTAATATATGTGCTTTACATTAAATGTGCTTACCTCTGAAAAACTAGCTTTACCATTTTGGGGTGAGGAGGAGTTTCCAAACCCAGACTGTGTTTTTGTAATGCAGCCAACATTGTTGATGTTTATTTTTGGTCTGAATTATTATGATAAATTATGATTGCTTGAACATTCAGACTTAAGTAGATGATTAATGTAGAATCTATTTGAAATGGATCAGGGTATTCTATAATGATAGTCTTTTATCAACATGATTTATCTCATCTTTCCATTAATATAGTCAACGTTCTAAAAATATATAACTTTTGGACAAAAAGTATATATTTTTATCATTTTGTAAAGAGGAAAGCATTATTTTAAAATTAAGTACACATTTTTTTATTTCACATTTTAGGATATGGAAAAATGACAGTGTCTTTTCCTTGAATATCTTTTTAAAATTAATGGTAGGTTTTACTTTCTACAGGTCCAGGACTCTGTTAAATGTGTTTCTGTGTATATCATAATTTATATTCTTACTATGATGAAATATATTTTTCTCTTTTCTATTTTAGATCCAGTCATTTTACCAAAATATTTAAATGCAATAAATTTTACATTTCTTGAACTCTAAGTATGCAATCATAATATTAGAAAAACTCATTTATCATCTATTCGTTCTTTTCTTTTCTTTTCTTAATATTTTTGTTAAAATCTCTCAGATAAATTTTGATAATAATGGTAATCAGGCCATGCCTATCTAGGTACACTTACTTCCTCTTCTATTTTATCTTTACGTTTTTTCCTATGATGGAGGCATTTTCCTACTGAATATTCTAAGCCTTTTTTTTTATGGGGAGGGAGGTTTACAGTTATCAGCCTGTACTCCAAAATATTTAATGAAGTTTTAAAATTTTGCAATTTTTTTAAATTCTAAAAGTCAAAATACTTAATTCCAGTTGCTGCTTTCCTCCTTTTATCTTTGTCTTGTTAGGGGATGTAAATCTTCATTTTGTATGCTCTTATAAGAAGCCATAGATGGGTTATTTTCCTTTACATCGTCCTTGGGGCTGTGATCCAGCTGCAAAGATATCTTTTGTAGAGTCAGACCCATGCACGGATGAAGATGTGGTCTTCCCTGGGAGCTTCCCTTAGTAGCTGGCAGATTGGAACAACATGAGGATGTTTCTCTGCCCACTCAGGAACACTTGAGAGGCAGGTCTTGACTTCCACCAGCAAATAGAGGCCAAGAAGACCAGACAATGTCACACTGCTCCCCAGGGTGGTGGTCATGGATTTATGGATCCCTGGGGACCTATCTCATCAGGCTTTACAGTTGATTTCTTTCCACAAATGCTACTTCATAGATCCTCATCTGATCTAAAGATCTGCAACCGCGCTCTCAAAGGTAGCTTAGAGTTTTATTCATCCAGCCCTGTTAGCTTAATAGCTCTGTTAGGTAGATAGCAAGGGATTCCAGGTCTCCTAGAGACAAAAGTGGGTGCTGTTGCCCCCTTCTTGGTCCTGCCCCACCCTAATCCTGTCTCTCGAGCAACTGCCATTCCTGGAGAGGAGGGAACACCCTATGAATCAGTCAGTCAGAACTTGGTACACCAGATGCAAAAGAATGCAGAGGGCTCTCTAGCCCACGGGCCAACTCACATAGGTACCACAGAGTCTGGAAATTGACCTAGAACAACCTACACGCGTAGTTAAGACTCAGGTTATGTGACTCCCAACTGTCCAATCAAAGTGGTTCCATGGTGACCTCCATGGAACCTCCATGGATCTCCGGATTGGGACACTATCAAACAAGACGCAGACCATAACCAGCTCCTCTTTTTGCCCTTCCTTTTGTTTGCCCTGCTGTGACAGTGGGTCTAGTCATCATCTGTGGTGTATGTACCATGATCTGTAAACCTGTATCTTGCTTTTGCCTCATAATCCTATCTTTCTCTCCTCAATAAACTTCATTTTCTTGCTTGTCTTACTTTGGCGTGTCTGATCATTCTTTGGTCATGAACGCACCAAGAAGCAACATTTTCAGACTAAAACCTGACAGCTCCACCAACAGCCGACTTGAGAACAATACATAGATCCCAGATTCTCTTGAAAGACAGTCTTTTCTCTGTTATTATTTTAAGATATGACAGATTGTATAAAAATTTTAAGCTTGTTCAAAAGACAGATTTAAGTTTATTGGCAATTACATTATTTGACAGAAATACTAATACTATTCCAAATGCCCTTATATGCCTTTATGTATAATTTCCTTTTATCTCAATAGTGATTTAATAAATTTTAAATGTAGTACTTATAGTAGTACTTGATATTAAGAGAACCAACTAAATTATCATTTTAATACATGAAGAACTAATTTATAGTTTCTAGGTGAAAAAACTATGTTTTTATTCCTAAATTGTTTAATTATCAGAATACTGAAAAAAAACTTCAAAAATCAGCCAATCTCCAATAAGTTTTAAGATGTAGCTATAACCAGGCTACCAGATGGCACGATGACAAGAAGTAATCACAGTTTTATGAGCATGTAGTTGGAACTTTAGGAGTTCTTGTATTGCTATAATGGTTCTGGAGATTTTAGTGAGCTATTAATTATAGTTTTGACAATAAATTAATTTTAGAGAATCATGGAATTTATCCCCGAGGGTTAGAACCTAATCTCATAGTAGAGTTCAACTTTAAAATATCATTCTGTATGATATCAATAATGTCTTTATTTAACAAAAAGGAGTAATATAAAGAATTTAATGTCTCAATAAGAGCTAAGAAATCATCTCTCTTTAAAATGGTGCTCTGCTCCCTAGATGCTTGTTGTACCATGATATATGATGGTCTCACTGTTAATTAGTAAGGCATTTAAAGGATGTGGGACTGTAGAAATGAGTCATGTCTTATGTGAGGACTCCTTGTCCCCAGGCTGTCCTTTCCTCCTGAGCCCTGTTATTCTACCCAGTTATGTGTATCGCCTGAGGCATTTCAGCAGGGTGCTGAGCTTATAGACAAGGTTAAGCATCTTGTGCCCTGCAACTGTGTCAGCTGACATGATCAAACAATTAGTTAATTTTATACTTGTTTAGTACCTCATTTTGGAATAAAATCCTCATATATGATTTAATTATATCAAAAGCCTTTTTCTCTTTAACAATTTAGCAAATCAGAGTAAAGTCCTCACATCAACATAATAGCTCTTTGGACTAGTACATTTTTTGTATGAGTATATTCACTATATATACCTATTTCATAACTTCTATAACTACCCTATTGCGAAATACCTACGGTAAGGTTAACTAAGAAAATTGTTGGAAATAAAATTCTAAATACCATTCTTTAAGTATGATAGATATTAATGACTCAATTTAAATAATATTTCAAACTTTGTATTAAAACATTTTCCTCTAAAAGCTATAAAAACAATGAAAGAAAAAAGAAAGGAAAAAAAATACATTAAACTCAAAGCTTCTACACAGCAAAGGAAACAATCAACAGAGTGAAGAGACAATAGAATGGGAGAAAATATTTGCAAACTAGTATCTGACAAGGAATTAATGTCCAGAATATATAAGGAACTCAAATAACTCAATAGCTACAAAACAAATAATCTGATTAAAAATGGCCAAAAGACTTTAACTGACATTTCTTGGCAGAAAACATACAAATGGCCAACAGGTATATAAAAAAATGCTCAACATCACTGATCATCAGGGAAATGCAAATCAAAACTAGAATGAGATATCACCTCACTCTAGCTACAATACCTATTATCAAAAGGACAAATGATAACAAGTATTGATGAGGATGTGGAGATAGGAGAACTTTACACACTATTGGTGGGAATGTAAATTAGTATAGCCATTATGGAAAACAGTATAGAGGCTCCTTTAAAAAATAATAATAGAACTTAACAATAGAACTACCACATGGTCTAGCAATCCCATTCCTGCGTATATATCTAAAGAAGATGAAATCAGTATGTCAGAAAGATATCTGTACTTCCACGTTTATTGTAGCACTATTCACAATAGCCAAGATATGGAATCAACCTAATCCATCAATGAATGGATAAAAAACTGTGGTCTATATACACAATGGAATACTATTCAGCCATAAAAATGAATGAAATCCTGTCATTTGTGACAATGTGGATGAACCTGGAGGACTTTATGTTCAGTAAAATAAGTCAGACATATAAAGACAAATACCAAATGATCTCACTTATATGTGGAATCCAAAAAAATTGATCTCACAGAAGTAGTGAATAGAACAGCGGTTACCAGAGAAAGGGGAAGTTTTAGGGGGTCGCTGGTGGAGAGAGGAACAAAGTTACAAATAGAAAGAAAGAATAAATTCTGGTGTTCTGTAGCACAGTAGGATGACTACAGTCAACAATAAGATATTGTACATCTCAAATAGCTAGAAGAGAGGATTTTGAATATTCCCACCACAAAGACATGATAAGTGTTTGAGGGGATATAGATATGCTAATTGCCCTGATTTAATCGTCACACAATGTATAAATGTATCACATCACATTATACCCCAGAAATGTGTACAATTATTATTTTTCAATTAAAAGTAAAAACAATGAAAAGAAGGAAGGAAAAAAAGAAAGAAGAAAAAAAGAAGAAAGAAGACACGCATGTGCATACGGACACACAGACACAGGGAAATGACAATACAGACCCAGCCTCTCGATTTCTTTACTCCTGAGCTTCTGACTAGATTTCCTCTACCCAGCTGTAGCACCCACTCCCAGGGTCATACCTTTGCCTTTGCATTTATTAAGAATTAAACTAGCTCCGTTTTTAAATTTCCAATTACCCTACTGTCTAATTTTGATTTTTTGACAAAAAATTTTAATTTTTGTCTAATGATTTTATTGATCATTTATCCTAGAACTGACCACTTTCAAAACCCTTCAATCACATTACGGGCTCTAATCTACCGTTTCAGTGAACCTTATTGCCCATGTATTGTCATTTCTTATTGTCCAGCTGAGGTGTAATTGTCCATGATAACAAACATTCTTCTGTATATATCCCCAAGTGCCTTGTTCCTTGTCTTGCTCTCTTGGTTAACCCAAATATCTACCTACTTGATGTGAACATGTTAAATCCAATTGAGAAAATATTCAACTGTATTGAATAGTCTCATCTCAAATTTATCATCCCAGATTTCAGGAAAGATTTTCAAATTCTAACACTAGCCTAGTCAATTCACTCTCCCACTTCCAACACTTGCCAAAATACTATTTAATTCTTTTTTTCATAAAACTTTCAATATTTCTTTTTCCATGATCACTTGTAGCTGAGTCTTGATTCAATGATAAATTACAAGCAGTAAGCTAGAAACTGCTTCATTTTTTAGTCACAAAAAATGCGAACCTACCTATATTCGTAGATACATATAATAGATGAATGTAGTACTGGAATTAACCCCCCCTCCAGTGCCCACATCCTAATCTCTGGAGCCTATGAATATGCTTTATTTACGTGGTAAATGGACTTTGTGAATGTGACTGAATCAATAACCTGATCCAGGGAGATTATCCCGATTATCTTGGTGGGCCCAATGTAGCCACAAGGATCCTTAAAAGTGGAAGAGGGAGGCGCCAGAGTCAGAGGGCAATGTGACTACGGACGAAAGGTCAGTGATGTGATGTGTCGCTCACCTAGACAAGGGGGGAAGGATGCCACAAGCTAAAGAATGTGGGTGGCTCCTAAAGGCTGGGAAAGGCAAGGAAACAGATTCTCCCAGAGCGAGAAAGGAAAGTAGCCCTGCTGACACCTGGATTTTAACCTAACAGTGGGACTGGTGTAAGACTTCGGACCAACAGGACTGTATGATAAATTTGTGTTGTTTTAAGTCACTAAATTGGTAGTAATTTGTTACAGCAGCAATAAAAAAATTAAGGATTACCAGAGGCTGGGGGAGGGGATGTGAATGGGGAAAGGAGAGACGTTGATCTAAGGGTACAACGTTTCAGTTTGAGAGGAGGAATACGTGTTAGTGATCTATTGCAGAGTGGTGACTATAATAAATAATGTATTGTATAATTAAAAATTGCTAAAAGAGTAGATTTTAAATGTTTTCATAACAAAAATAATAAGTATGTGAGGAGAGGAATTGGTTAAGTAGCCTTATTTCATCATTTTACATTGCAAACATGTATCAAAACATCACACTGTACCCCATAAATATACCCAATTATTATGCGCCAATTAAAAAGTTAAATACTTTAAAAAAGAAAATTAATACAATAAAAATTTACTTATTTCTAGATAAGGCTCAAACCACCACTGTATTTTCTCCCTTCTTGGATTAGCTTTTAAGGTTTTTTTCTGTTTTCTCCTGAATTACCAACTTCTCTATCATCTACCATTTCTATCTTATGTATATGTACATAAATAAATATAGACAGATATGGATAGATTTAGGTATAGATACCTATAAATCATGCTATATGTCATACTATAACTCTATATTTTTTGAAAAAAATAACAAAAAATAAAAACTATTGAAACTTCATGCCCCCCTACTACCACCTCTTCTCTCTTCTTTATAACAAAACTCAAAATAATTGCATATACTTGGTATATTAAACCTACATCACATGTTCTCTTTTTGAACTACTCTCCCAGTTTTTCACTTAAAAAGCACTTGCAAAAGTAATTAAAACCTTAATATAGTCAAAACCACAGTCTTTTGTCAATCTTTGCCTTTCTTGATTTTTCATCAGCATTCAGCACAGTTGAAATGTTTTTCATTCTTTTGCTGGGAACAACATATTCTTACTTCACTAAATGTTCCTTCTTCATCTTTTTCTTTCTCCTTATCTTCTTCCTGACTTTTAAAAGATGGATCAAACCAGGTTCCAATCCTTATAACCCATCTTCTCTATTTACACACATTTTCTAAATAATGTCATCCAATTCTATGGCTTTAAATATAGCCTCCATGCTAAAGATTCCCTAGTAGATATCCAAAGCCCTACATTTTCTCCGAGTTTTTGACCAGTGTATCTAATTCTATCTCACATCCCTATTAGGATGTATTTAGAAATTTCTATGTTAAGAAGTTACTAATGTCTGAATATTTGTATATCCTTAAAATTCATGTGTTGAAATCCTATCTTTCAAGGCGAAGTTATTAAGTGTTAGGGCGTTTTGGGAGGTGATTAGGTCAGGAGGGAAGAGCCTTCATGGATGGGATTAGTGCCTTTATAAAAACAGGCCCACAGGAGCTCCTTCACCCCTTCCATTATGTGAGGCCACAGCTCGAAGATGCCATCCATGAACCTGGAAAAGGCCCCTCAACAGACTCCAAATTTCCTGACATCTTGATCTTGGACTTTCCAGTCTCCAGAACTGTGAGAAATAAATTTTTGTTGTTTATAAACCACACAGAGTTTTTGGGTTTTGTTGTCATTGTTTTTTTTTTGTTTGTTTGTTGTTGTTTTTGTATAACAGCCCGAATGGACTAAGAAGTCCAATTCCTAACTCCTTCTTCCTCCTGCTTCACATCACTGCTCCCATTTCAGGAAGTAGCACTATCATTTTCACAATGTTGAGATAAAAAATGTTGATATCCTAACTGCTTTGTTTTCTTTACACTGCACTTCCAACCATTAAGCGAGTCCTGTCCTGTCAGTTTTGCCTTCAAAATATAATATATCCTAATCCTGACGACTTCCAAATGCCACTTCTACTACCACCTTAATCCAAACCACCGTGTCAATTTACCTGGACTTGTGTGATAGCCTCCTAAGCAGCGTCCAACTATTCTCTTGCACTTGCATGGTTACTTCTCCACAGACTAGCCAGATACTGGTTTCTGCATAGGTGATATGTGTCAATACAAGAAATATGAAGGAAACTACCTCTCCAGGATGGATTATGTCTTTGATGTTGCTACTAATCTATGGGAGTTTTCCTAAAATTAAACATTTCTTCTGATTTTTATCATGACAGGGGAAAGTTAAAATGAACATTTTCAAGAACTTCTACTTGGCCCCTCCCACCATAATAGCCTTAATTAAAGGGTGGGAAACCAATGTGGGACTTCTGGTTCCTCAGTATATTTATAGTGATTATGTATTTGGGGATGGATAAAGAAACACAATTGATTCTACAGACTCAGTCGACCCGTTTGAGGGCAGTTCTCCACTTATACTCTGATCCCTACAAGCCTCAACTCTAATCACATGATGGCATCTCAGGTCCCTTGAAGATGAGAGCCTGTGTGTCATTTGCCTGCACTCACCCAGGCTGGGATCCCTGCTACCCAGTGCCTGTCTCCGTGGGAACACGAGATAGGGCTAGGGAGCTGTCCCTGTGAGGTGAGCACAGGCACATCCGGCTCCACGGTTTGCTGTTTCTTTCACAGCATCCTTCTCCCTCCAGAAAATCTAGATTAAGCTCTCAAAGAACTGAAAGAAGCCAAGAAAAGGATTTTATTCAAGTAATTTCATTTTTTGGCCCTGTAACTGAAATGGCCTTGTTTCAAGGAACTGCGAAAGACTGGATAGTGCCTCAGAGGAGGAGGGAATATTCAACCCGAACAAAAGACACATTAACATCTCAATCAATTGTCCTAACACAATAACTTAACAAAGATTATAGGATTAAAAGTTAATAAAATCTATTTTTCAATGTGATCCCATTTATTTTTAATTTTAAATAATAAAAATAACTTAAATACTTTAGCTTTAATTAAAAATATTTATTACTTACTTTGATTAATATAATAAAACGTGCCTTTTTTAACAAAACAAGGATTTGAAAATATTTTTGAGTGATTGAAGACTCAAATTGGAAAAAAGAGTTTGAAAATGAAATATTTCCTAAGGACAAATAAAAATTAAAAACAAGAAGCTTGACTCTTCCTTTCGAAATGAGGAGACTTCTCATCCTCCTCTCAGAGCATTTACTTTAGAAAACATGTAATTCTACGAACTTTCTCCTTTCTTTGAAATGTATTCAAATTCTTTTGAAAACCAGATAGGGCCTTTTGTCAGCTTATGGCCCAGGAATGTCTTTCTCAAGGACCAGGTAGTCGTCTCTTTGAAATGTAAATATCAAAAAGATAATAGCTTACAGCTAGTTTCTGATAGGGTAGGCCCCTAACATTAGGGTACCCCTTTGTCCAAGCTGCAAAACCACCTCCTATAATAAAGATACAACACTGGTTTCTTCTTTGTTTCTCCAGATAAAGCCAATTAGCTAACACAGATGGATACAGGTGAATTTAGGATGAATTATGTTTGACAAATGGTGCTTTCAAGTCCTCTTACTAGAGGACTAGTTACTGTTTACCTTGAAAATATCTATACAATGGGTAATATCTGCTCAGCTGTATAAAAGGGCAAGGTTTCTTTCTGTCTTTGCAATCTCTTAACGATTGCCTGTGATATGCATCATATTCTAATTTAATGCTTATTCAATGATAAAATAATTTTCTTCCTCTATTACTGTTGTGGAGAGAATTTCTGGGTTGGGAGAAGATTTTGGTTTTAATTATATTTCCCTAGCAATTGATAATGGGTTTACATACATAATATAAGTGCATTGCAGGTGTGGTTAAGAACATAAAAATGAAGTTAGCTTTAGAAAAATAGTGCATTAAAGTGATGAAAGGTTTGATTACATCACTATGAAGGCTATTTAACTTTTTTTGTGGTTTGTAGTTCATATTCTGTAGTTCACAAGCTTCTATCAGTGGAAACCCAGTCTTAGAATATATATGAATCCTCACCTCAAGGGGGAAAAAAACTCAATGTATATATGTATCCTACTTACTGAGTACCTTCATCTTAATTTATAATTGTTAACTTATTGAGCAGTAATAAATTAAATTTTTGATGCTTAATATTTATTTCTATTATATCTGCAATGTATGACCCTATTTTCAAATAAGGTCATATTCTGAGTTACTAGATGTTAGGATTTCAACATAGCTTTTTGGGAATATACATTCAATCTATAACACATTCTAATTGCACAGTTTTCTAGCCTATAACATAGAATCCAAGATGCAAGAGAATTTTTCCACCAAATTAAAAGTACAGTTGACCCTTGATCAACATGGGTTTGAATTTTGTGGGTGGATTTCTAAAAAATAAATACACAAACACGTACAGACCATAGTTGGTGCCCTTCGCAGTTGAGAGAAATGTAAACAAACATAAAGGTGCAGTATTAAATCATAACTACATAAATTTAACTACGATACATACTGTACAACTGTAATAATTTTTGTTGCCACCTCCTTTTGCTACTGAGGTGAGCTCAGATGTTGCCAGTATCCTCTTAAAACACTGTGTGACACTAGCCATCTCCATGTGAGCAGTTTGTCTCTCTAGCAAATTGCATATCACAGCAAAAAGCGATCTCTGGAGGTTCTCCTGTATTTTTCATTGTGTTTAGCGCGATACCGTAAACCTTGAATAACGCCACAGGACCCATACGAAGGTGCCACTAGTGATCCTGGAAGTGCTCCCAAGGAGCAAGGACAAGTTATGATGCTACAAGAAAAGGTGCGTTGCTTGATATGTACTAGAGATTAAGGCCTGCAGCTGTAGTGGCTGCTGTTTCAGAGAGACGATTCATCTCATAAATAGATGATGTAAATTTATGCCATCGATAAACGCAGTACAGTATTGTAAATAGATTTTTTCTTCCTCGGGATTTTATTAAAACATTTTTTCTCTAGCTTACTTTATTGTAATACAGTATGTGATATATATAGCATACAAAATAAGTCTTAATGAACTGTTTATGTTACCCGTTAACTCTCCGCTTAATAATGTTTTAACTGATCAAAAAAAAAAAAACGATTAAAATTCTATTCTCCAAGACCAGAGTGAGTCCAGCAGGATAACAGACTATCAAACAGGAATGTGAAATCGCAAAGATATGAACGAGGTATTATGCAAGTCTAGATCATGAGCTCTTAGGTCTAGCGTGAGGCAGGTATAACTCCTAAAAGATTCATTCTTAGCAGTTGGATGAAACATGAACAAAGACACAGACATATGAAGCAGTGGTATTATAATCAGTTTTTATTTCTTTTTTTTTCTTTTTTTTTTTTGAGACAGAGTCTCACTCTGTTGCCCTGGCTAGAGTGAGTGCCGTGGCGTTAGCCTAGCTAACAGCAACCTCAAACTCCTGAGCTTAAGCCATCCTACTGCCTCAGCCTCCCGAGTAGCTGGGACTAACTACAGGCATGCGCCACCATGCCCGGCTAATTTTTTCTATGTATTTTTAGTTGTCCAATTAATTTCTTTCTATTTTTAGTAGAGACAGGGTCTCGCTCTTGCTCAGGCTGATTTCGAACTCTTGAGCTCAAACCATCCTCCTGCCTCGGCCTCCCAGAGAGGTAGGATTACAGGCGTGAGCCACAGCGCCTGGCCCAGTTTTTATTTCTATTAGTTAGGAATTGGGGGTAACATGTGAGGAAGTTAGGTGGACAGACAGAGAGTAGATCACAGAGTAACTTATAAGGTGCTGGATTTGCTCCTACTGGCAAACAAGTGAAGCATTTTTTATCAGATGATCAGCTTGATAATATTTCATACAGTTGAATCACTCCAGGTAGCAATTTGAAGTCTGGTGTCTTAAAGCTCAACCAGGAGGCATTCAATGATTGTAGGTAAGTGATTATGAAACCAGAAGAATTATAGAGGTATTAAGGATGAAGAAAAAGAAATTGAGTTGAATAGCTCTTCATATCCCATAGAAATTATAATACACTATTTGGCTGTCATAGAAGCCTTGGGGTATAGATAGGGTATAGTACTACCATCAAGTTTTAGATGAGAAGAGAAAGACTAAGAGATCAAAGTTACAGGCATATGTCAGAAAGTTAATAAATGAAAGAAACAGCTCCAAAGCCAAGGTCTTGTGACTGCTGGTTGATTTCATTACGCTGTCTCTTTAATTCACATTGTGGTACTGTTTCGATATAAATTTTTAAAATTTTATATCTACCACTGAATATTACCTACTAAATTAGTTCATGTGAAATTGATAAATGTATGTGACCCTTTTCTTTTTTCCTATATTTAGCAAAATTCAGATAATGAAGATGCCATTTATAAAAGCAAACAAAAATTTTTAAGGTAGTTTAAGAAATCAAGACATTCATTTTCAAAAAATTTTCTGTGTTCCTGTGATGTACTCTATACTAACACACTTTTTAAATTTACAAACATGGTGCTAGAATCAGTCACAGCTGGTGCTGGGTAGAATATTAAGATAAGCTTTGCTAAAGTGTCACAGATATGGGAATCACTATTTACTTTTTCTGACTTCTCTCCATTTATTCGGGTTACCCTGCTAAAGTGCATTTGCTACCTTCTGTTTTGAAATATGTCCTTACTCAGAGTTGGTCTCACAACTTGCCGGAAAACATGAGGTAATTACTCAAACGTTGTCAGGGAGGAAACCAATGAGCAATGCATTTTCCGTGACACGAGCAGATGTGAACCTGAGAATACACTTATTGATAAAAGCAGTAGGAAAATGAAGAAATAATAGTTAAAGCTACTCTCAGTCACTCTTCAAAAGTTATGAAATTCAGGCAATTTCAAACAAGTTGAAAAAAATGTTACTAAAGGAGAGATTTCAGAGCATTATTTGCCTCATAAATGTCAAAGAATAAAACAACTCTCAACACATTTCTCTCTAGGCGGATATTGCTACTCCAATCAAAAGTGCTAAATGATTTTAAACATAATTGCATTTTTATTTTTGAGCAGCTTTAGATTTAAAGAAAAGTTGCAAAAATAATAGAGAGAGTTCCAGCACACCCCTCACCCACTGTCCCTTACTATTAACACATTACTGTGGTGCGTTTATCATAATTAAGGCACCAACATCAGCATGGTATTGTTAACTACATTCCATACTTTATTCAGAATTGTTTTAGTTTGTCCTAAAATCATTTTCTGTTCAGAATCCCTTCCAGGTACCACATTTCATTTAATTGTTGTGTCTCCTTAGCCTCCTCTAATCTGTGAGAGTTTCTCAGATTTTCCTTGTTTTTGATGGCGATTTTGACAAGTAGTGGTTGGGTATTTTGTAGAATGTCTGTCAATTTGGGTTTGTTTGATGTTTTTCTCATGGTAAGACAGGGTTAATGTGTTTTTGGAAAGAAGACTACCACATGAGACAAAGTGTTATTCTCATCAAAGCATATCAAAGGTGCATATTATTAGCATGATTTATTACTGTGGATAGTAACCTGATCACCAGGCTGAGGCAGTGTTTGTAGGGATCTTCAACTTGTAAATTTACCTTATTTTTTCCTCTTTCCTACTCTACTCTTTGGAAGCAGAGAAACTATTTTTTGCATTCTTTGTCATTCATTAATTACAGACACGAATGTGTCACAGGATATAAGGGACATCCACATAAACATTGAAGGCCAAGTTTTCAATGCATTGCTTGTACTTAAGACAGATTTCTTGGCAGCAGCTGTTCCAACAAACCCAGGAGTGGTAAATTGCAATCATGAATGCTGAAGATAGGGATATCGCTGATACTGAGAGTTAAAAGTGCCCATTATTTTTAACCTTAAGAGCAGAGGAGATAGCTCTTCACCAAAAGAACTGGAAATTTCCTCAATTTTTCTATGTTATTTTTACACAAAAATAGTTAAATATTCTATTTCCTATATTTACTTTTCTTTTTTAAGTTTTTTGGAGCATCTCTTCCTGAACTGAGTTTCATGCTTGCATAAACTTAGGAAAGGCTTGTGTTAGAATAGGTAAGAGAGGATACGTTACCACCAGACTTGTCAGAGTTTTTTCATGTGGTAATAAGGATTTTTAATGTGTGACATGGTGTTACATGATGCAGTGTTTCCTAAATTTAGAACTAGAACATTAAAATTTTTATGAAGTACTACCTCCAGAGAGCACAGTTTGGGAGTATTTTTATGAAGCTAAATTGAATAGCTCAAAGAACTAAAAAATTTTGAGACAACAATGAAGTTCAATTTGAAGAGATGTAACATATACACAACTAAGACTCTGAATGAGTTTTGTAGAATCTTTTGCAACTCTATAGTCAAAAGGTATAAATTTCTTTTTCTTGCTCACATAGCCATCCTTCACTGCCTTTTTTAACAATAGAAATTAATTTTTAGAACAATTTTTGGTTCACAGCATAATTGTAGAGTTCCCATATACACCCTGTGCCTACACAGTTACAGCCTCCCCAGCTATTGACATCCCCTCCTACAGTGGCACATTTGTTACAATCGATAAACCTACACCGACACATCATTATCACCCAAAGTCCATAGTTTACACTAAGATTTACACTTGGTGTTGTATATTCAGTGGGTTTTGACAAATGTATAATGTCATGTATCCAGTGTTACAGTATCATACAAAATAGTTTTACTGCCCTAAAAATCCTCTGTGCTTTGCCTATTCACCTGTCCCTGCCTACTAACCAGTGGCAACAACTGATCTTTTTACTGTTTTCATAGTTTAGCTTTTTCCACAGTGTTACATCCTTAGAATCATAAATGTGTATGCCTTTCCAATCGTATTCTTTGACTTAGTAATATGTATTTAAGTTTCCTCCATTTTTTATGGCTTGAGAAGTCATTTCTTTTCAGCTCTGAATGACAGTCAATTGTCTGAATGTACTTCAGTTTATCTGTTCACATACCAAAGGATATCTTGGTTGCTTCCGAGTTCGGCCAATTATAAATACAGCTGCTACAAACATTCACTTGCAGGTTTTTGTGTGGATGTAAGTTTTCATCTCATTTGGGTAACTACCAAGGAGCACAATTGCTAGAGCGTAGGGTAGGAGTATGTTTACTTTTATAAAAAGCTGCAAATGTGTCTTCCGAAATGGCTGTACCACTTTGCATTTCCACCAGCTGTGAATAAGAATTTCTGTTGCTCTACCATTTATTATTGTCAGTATTCTGGATTTTGGCCATGCTAATAGATAATGCATCTCATAGTTTTAATTTGCATTTTTCTAATGTCATATGATGTTGAGCATCTTTTCATATGCTTATTTGCCATCTGTATATCTTCTTTGGTGAGGTGAATGTTGAGATCTCTTGCCATTTTTTTAATTGGGTGGTTCATTTTCTTATTGTTGAGTTTTAAAAGTTCTTTGTATATTTTGGATAACAGTCCTTTATCAGACATGTATGTTGCAAATATTTTCTTCTAATCTGTGGCTTATATTTTTTATTTTCTTGACAGTCTGTTTCATGGAACAAAAGTTTTTTTAATTTTAATGGAGTCCATCTTTGAAATATTTCTTTCATGGATAATTTCTTCAGTGTTGTATCTAAAAAGTCATCACCATATCCAAGGTCACCTAGATTTTCTCCTCTGCTATCCTCAATGAGTTTTATAGTTTTGAATTTTACATTTAGGTCTTTGATCTATTTTGAGTTAAGTTTTTGAAGGGCATAGGTCTATATAAAGATTGTTCTTATTTATTTTTTGCATGTGGATGTCCAGTTTTCCCAGCACCACATGTTGAAAAGACTGTTTTATCCATTCTATGTCTCTTGATAATTTTGTTCCTTTGTCAAAGATCAGTTGACTTTGTGTGGGTTTATTTCTAAATTCTCTGTTTTGTTCCATTGACTTACTAGTTTATTCTTTTACCAATACTACAATCTATTAATTTCCATAGATTTATAGTAAGTATAAAAGTTGAATAGTGTCAGTCCTCCAACATTGTTTTCCTTGAATACTGTGTTGGCTATCCTCTGTCTTTTTTCTCTGTATATAAACTTTAGAATCAGATTGTTGATATCCACATATGAGCTTGCTGAGATTTTAATTGGAATTTCATTCAGTCTACAGATCAAGTTGGGAAAAACTGACATCTTGACAATATTGACTCTTTATATCCATGACTATGGAATATCTCTCCATATATTTAGTTTTTGATTTTTTTCATCAGTTTTGTAGTTTTCATCATATAGACAACAACATAGTTATTGTACATATTTTGTTAGATTTTATTTAAGTGTTTCATTCTTGGCTGTACTGATGTAAATGGTATTCTGCTTTTAATTTCAAGTTCCAATTGTTCCTTACCGGTATATAGGGAAGTGTTCGACTTTTGTATATTAACCTTGTATCCTGCAACCTTGCTGTAATCATTTATTATTTCCAGGGGTTATTTTGTTGATTCTTTCAGACTTTCTGCATAGATAACTATGTCATCTGCAACAGTTTTTTTTCCATCCCTTCTATTCTGTGCAACTTTTATATCACTTTCCTTTCTTATTGCATTAGCTAGGACTTCCAGTGCGATGTTGAAAAACAGTAGTGAGAGGGGACATTCCTGCCTTTTTCCTGACCCTAGTGGGGAAGTTTTGAGTTTTTTTAACTTATGTACTGTTGAATTATTTTTTCAATGATTACCCTAAGGATGAAACTAAGCATTGCAATAGTTTGGTTCGTCCTGGCCAAAACTCATGTTGAAATTTAACCCCCAATGTGGCAATGTTGAAAGGTGGAGCCTAGTGGGAGCTGTTTGGGACATGGGGGCATTTCCTCATGAATAGATTCATACCCTCCCATGGGATGAGTGAGTTCTGCCTTTTGCAGGAATGGATTAGTTCTTGCAAGAGTGGGTTGTTAAAAAGAGGGCGGATTCCTTGGTTTCTCGCTCTTGTTTTCTGTCTTGCTAGGTGATATCTTTGCACATGCTGGCTATCCTTCTGCTTTCTACTGTAAGTAGAAACAGCCTAAGGCCCTCACCAGATGCAACTGCCCAATCTTGGATTTTTCAGCCCCCAGAATTGTAAACTAGAATAAATAAACTTCTTTTTTAAATAAATTACCCAGCCTCAGGTATTCTGCTATAGCAACACAAAATGGATTTAGACAAGCATATTATATATCATAGCTATATTTCAACTAATCGCCTTTTTGCTATTATTATAAAATAATTTACTCTGTATGTTTTAGATATTACTAGACATTTATTATTTTTATTTTAAATAGGCAGTGTTTAAATCTGCAAGAACAGATTTATCCT
>NW_012151396.1:1647812-1655504 GCF_000956105.1 Propithecus coquereli | reverse complement strand
GTACTTTAAAAGGAGAACTATACAAATGTAAAAATGTTACTGCTTATTCTGAGTGAGAAAATAACCAAAATTATTACTGAAATCAATTAAATATATTGTAGAAAACTGCTTCTTTATAAGATCTAGAATTACATTAATCTTTAAAACACTAAATCATACTATTTAAATATCTAGTATATTTAGTCTAACTAAAAATATGATTGAAACCTGTATTTCATGTAAAATTATGCCCAAATCCAAACAGCTATTTGATTGTCTATTCTTGCAAAGAATTAAGTAGCTTCTTTCCTTGTTTTATAATTCTGTGTCCTGTAGGTTCCTAAGAACTTTAACTTAAAGATAACATACACATTTTCTACAGTAATTTACCTGGAATAACTTTTGCCAACACTTTCTTTCCTGATTTCTTACATCATTAGCAGTGACATATGACTTGCAAGAATGTGATAGACAGATGGAACTGTATTTCTTATATCATGGTTTTGACTGAAAGCAACTAGAGTTTCACTAATCAAGAAAGAATCATACACACACACAAAATCAATATTGCTGCTGGTTCTTGGTCTAGATGAATTCCTTCTGAATATATAAATGCAATAAAATCCTATTTTTTTTTTCTCTTCAGCCTCTATGTGCCAAAGTAAATATTCACAATATTCATGGCTTCATGCGTTACGAATGTGCTATTCGTGTTTGTGTTCCATTGATTTTGGCTCTAATTCAGGCTTCAAACTTTCTCTTTATTAAATTTGATATAAATGTTTATTAATTCATTTCATTTCATCAGAGTGTTTCAGCTCAGAGGTTACAGTTTACTACATTTCAAATTTTAAAATGTTAAGATAATTGATTATTAAGACTGATATTAAATTTTCTTCTTGTTCTATATCCTCTTAAATAATGCCTATGATTTTGAATGCATTTCTGTGATAAGATGTTTAAATATCTTAACTTTAGCTGTTGCTGAAAACTCAGTTCTATAAACATAACAAAAGGTATTATAGTTATATTAACTCACAAAGCAGCTTGGCGGAAAGGAAAGGATAAAGAAATTGTTTCAGAGTATACAGCTTTCCTTCTCTAGCCTCAGGGATATTCAAGGTTATTTTATTTCAGGGCTAGTTGGCAGAGAAGAAATTCAAGTCATTTCTGAGGATTAAGGCCATGTTGATAATTTGATGAGGGAAATGAGGACAGGACATAATTGCTGAAATATGCATTTATTAGTAGATATCTCCACTCTATCACTCAAGGGGAGCATCATAAAAAATAAATTTGGTAGAAACCAACTCCCTCAAATGCTGCTAAATATCCTCCTATTATGGTATTCTACAGTCCAAACATAGTTGGATTTCTAATACCATCACCCAAACAGCTGCCCATACCACAGACATTCGTGGCCCTTATTACACTTACAATTAATACTTTGAGAACTTATTATTGCCAGACGTTGCATTAATTTTCTCTATATTTTCTTTATCAGTGATCATTTCAATGATAAATTATCAATATTTATCAATTCATATCTCCCATTTACAAATAACAAAAACTAAGTTTCAGAAAGTCTAAATAACTAGACTCGAGTAACACTCAACGTCTTTGCAAAGTCAGACGATGCTCCCTTTTCTTTTTCCTACCAGATCAGAACATTCTGTCAAACCTTCCTGCTTTTGTGCATGACTTTCACACCAGATGACATCTTTTCTTTTCTTTTTTTTTTTACTTGCTGAATTCGTATAATTTCTTTAAGATTCATTACAAACATGCCACTCAGGTCAAGTATTAATATTTTCTCCAGAGTAAAGTCCTACTCAGTTAAATGCTGTACCCTCTTCCCTTTATCTATTAGGGCACATGCTATGTCATAGTAATTTCAACATAATTGAATCTCATGTAAAAATATTATAAAATCCTTCAGAGCCAGTGTTTTGTGTTTGTCTTGATTTCCATAACATCTATCATGGGCTTGGCACATACTTACTAGTTGCACAACATGAACTTTTTAACTGCCAATAATTGTGATGATAACCTATGATGGCTGGGCATTTTCTTCAGGTGAAAATCAAATACAAATTATACATGTTCAGTAAAAATAGGTTCAATGTTATGTGAGCGGGATGGTGCACCCAAACAAAAGTTAAGCTATGGTAAATGATTATTGCAGCCAAAGCATAAGCCGTCTGAAGTATACGTTCAGTGTCTTAAAAATTAAAAGAGGAATATGAGTTCTCACCTCTTATTGGGGTGATAAAAAGCATCAAGTTATATACCCTCATCCCAGGGGCCTATTATTAAATTAATAAATATCAGAAATCTTTAATGTCAGGCTGTCACAACACATGGATGTCAACTTTACAAAAGCCAAGCCTATGAATTACTAACATAATTTGCAGCCCCTGGTATAATGGGAGCAGAGCCCTGCTCTTCACTGGGAGCCCTTAGAGCAAGAATTACCTGTTGTGACATCTTCCATCTCACCTTGAGATAAGAGTGACCGAGGTCTGTGGTCTCGACAAGAGCAGTACTCACTATGGTAGAGCTTGGGGCTGCTTGGGTTGAAGGAGGAGTGCTAATGTCAAGGCAGCAACGCTCTGAGAGTCTGGCTGGCCCTGCAGGAATGAGGAACCTGTTGGGGGTGGCTCTGTGATTCCTGATGTGCCCACGCCCTGTTGATCTGAGAGCACAGAGAAAGTGTACCGTGATATACTCTCATTCTTCAATTGTCATATCTGACTCAAAACAAGAGTTTTATTAACTTAAAATTATTTTTTCTAGATGAGTTTTGGAGCTGAATTTCATTACTCTGCAGTAATCTCTGGTAAGTATGAAAACTCATGCACATAAAAACCCTATGGAGTAAGGCAAATATTTTATTTCACATCTCTTCAAAATAATGAGGATTTCATGAGACCAAATGATTTACATTTCCCTTAATAGCATTGCCACATTTTGAATTAGGATATTATATAACCTTTTCAGCTTCCCTCCAACACACACACTTTGATTGGTTGTTGAACAAAGAATGCACTTTATAATGGATTCTTTAAAAATGTTTTAAATAACAGGAAACCCTAAATGCTTAGATGCTAATGTGAATTTCATTTTATCAAAACGATTAATCTTTTTATTCTATTTTGAAAATGCATTTGCTGAGCATGTTTATCATACTTTGTGCTATATGCAAACATGTGTGTCATAGTAATTTCTTCTATATAGAGCTCAAAATCTGTGAATTTATATCTATAAACAAAGAAATTGCCATTATGTTCTCTAAAGAGATGTGAATAACTCATAATGTTTTTAACATCATTGATGATATTTTAATGAGGAAAAGATTTATTGAAAATGATTTTCTCTTGTTATTTAAAATTGGCAAATTACTGACTCTTTGAGATATCTTTAGTCACAGAATTCTGCCAATGTGTACAATACTTTGCCCATAGGTATTGAGGATGTAAAGTCAATATTGTCACAGATTCTTCATGGTTTTGAAAAACTCTATAGTTTTCAATGAGGAAAAATAATGATTTTCAGTGAATAAAGAGAAAAAAATAAACTTTAATTGACAAACTTAGAGAAGAAGGATGCAAGAAAGATTAAACAATAGAAGAGAGTTTCTATTCAAAATATACTGATGAAGTATTATTCCTTATGAAGTCAAAGTATAAAGAAATGAAGTTAAGTTCTAAAATGAATATTGAGGGCGGGACATGGTGGCTCACACCTGTAATCCCAGCACTCTGGGAGGCTGAGGCAGTAGGATTGCTTGAGGCCAGGAGTTTGAAACCAGCCAGAGCAAGAGCGAGACCCTGTCTCTACCAAAAATAGAAAAATTAGCCAGGTGTAGTGGTGCACACCTCTAGTCCCAGCTACTTGGAAGGCTGAGGCAGGAGGATCAAGTGCAGGAGTTTGAGGTTGCAGTGAGCTACGACGCTGTCACTGAACTCTACCTGGGGTGACAGAGTGAGACTCTGTCTAAAAAAAAAAATTAAAAAAATGAATCTTGAGGAAAAATATTCTAGTAATTGTGCTATACCATTATGATAAAGGCAAACAAAACCAAAATAGTAGAATTAATACAGAAATTTTCCTGCTTTAAGATGTACTTGAATTTTTCAGCCCTCTAATATTTCCATGTAGTTGAATCACATTGATCATTTGATTGAAGTTTGGAGTTGGGAAGAACACATTACAGATAATAAATTTCAAATTATTTTATCATTCACATAACACATTTATGAGCAATTTCACATGCCAGCTATTAGAGGATTTATGGTCTCCAAATACGGAAAATTGAGTAAATAAAGATTTTATAATAACTTGATAAATGCTGCAGCGATAGTAGTTAGAGGATACTGAGACAGGAAAGAAAGAGTGTGCCCAGTACTAAGGATCAGGAAACACCGCACAGAAAGGTGATAGCTTAAGTAAATTTAGAATGACATGTGGAGGTCAGACAAGGGCAAGAGGGAAGTGGTAGGACAGGCAAGGATAGAGAACAACATGTAGAAAACGTTGTCACATCTTGGAATCAGCAAATTGTTCTGTGTGTCTAGAATGGTACGAAGGGTGAGTGCTGTATCTGGAAAGCCCTTCATGTCATGCTAAGAAGCTTGAGGTTAGTCACTAGAGCAAGCAAGTGGTGATAAACAGTTTTAAAAAAACATTTTGACACTAAGTTCAAAGAAATTAAAAGAAGGGAGACATATAGGCAGGTGTGTAATAATTTAGTCAAAGAATAAAAAGTCTTAATTAAAGGCAGTTGGAAATGGAGAAAAGGAAGACACTGCATGTATATTTGTATTTCTACATACATTTGCAAATGCATGTATACACACAAACATCAGCTGGGTAGGATCCTGCTAGGTAAAACTTAAAGTAAGGTATTACTCTTACTCAATTAAAACTCACATTCATCTGAAAGTAATAACCCCAAAAAGCATAAAATTACTATACATTTTTTATAAAATCATATGCTGTCATCTCTATATTTGCTACAGAATTAAGTTCATAAAATATTTTACATTATTTCAATACTGATCTCTATTCATTAGTCTTTCTAGAGAACAAAGACATATTGATCTCTTTTTTTTTAAAGTAAAATCTTACATAATTCTATGCAGTTTTCCAGCTTGATTCAGACTTACCTGGATATAAAACACGTATAATAAAACTATGGGGCTCAGGAGCTCTTAGCAAAATAGCAGAAACTAGAGTTACTTGGGGGCCATATCCAGGCACCTAAACTGATGCTACAGTGTCAGTGAGTAGGGTCCAAATAGTAGAGGTGGAGTTAGATGTCAATACCTGTTACGTCTGATAGGTGACTGGCAGCTGGCTGTGAGAGACATGCCTTCTGGGCCAATGGATGAAAAGTGTGAGATTTGGTGATTCAGAGACAGCATTCGCCAGCGATGAATGAGTTTCTGACTATCCACACAGGGGGCCCACAAATATGGTGAATGGGTACATGTGCCAGAAGGGGTGGGGGATGGCGACTGGTGGAGGGGGGGCAAAATCACAGGGGTTGTAGCTTGGAGTAAATGAGAATTTCTGCACCAGAAACTGGTTAGCTTGGAGAGATTATTGTTATTGTTATACTGAGAAAAAAAAATCATTCTCTCTGTTTCTTTAGTTTTTATCTTTAAAACTGTTTTCAAAGATCATATTGTGTCTACTCTTTGCTTTGCAAATCATGCAATGGCCTTTGTCCAAAACCAATAAAATTCTTACTTGCCTATGAATTGTTAAAGACAGGAATAGGTCATTGAGAAACAATGAGCAATCTCTTTGAAGGGGACCTTTTAATATTCTCTGGGTCTTTTGGAAAAGTTAAGTGGGGCCATGGACATTCCTAACTGGAAGTAAGAGAATGAATTAAATGTCCTCTTTGATTTTCTCTTTAACTTATTTAATGTAAAATTTTATAATGCTGAACCAGCCTTAAATTTCATGGAAATGAATAATTCTTTTCAATTGGTCTTCTCAACTATTGGATTTTGGCTTTGATTCGGGCTGTTGAGAATGTCAAGATTTTGGCCTATGGATGCACATTGCTATATTGCCAGTGGCTTTCCCATTGATCTCATTGCCGTTGCTCTGTCTGATCATTTGCAGATACTGCAGGTAGCAAATACACATGTGCTATTTCATCAAACTGGTGCTAGAGTTTTACAATGTGGGCTTTGTCAGACCTCAATTTGCTAGTGGTTTGATAATCCTAAAAATTCCATTTACTTGAACAAGGATATGACTCAGAAAAAGTTATTCAATATTACACTGAGGAGTACAGAAATCTAGACAGTTTCATACACTTGGAGGTCACAGAAGGCCAGTGTCATAGTGTGATTTTCATTGCTATAATTGAATACCATGAACTGGGTAATTTATGGGTCTCTCTTCCTCTTATAAAGCCACTAATGCCACCATAGGGGGCCCTATCACATGACCTTATCTAATCCTAATTATCACTCAAAGGCCTCACCTCCGAATACCATTAGCATATGATTATGGGGATAAAGTTTCCAATATATGAACTTTTGGGAAACAAATTCAAATCATAGCAACCAGAATACTGGTTCTATGAATTTGAAGGTGAACATTAAACCTGTTAAACTGTTAGCAAGAAACATCCATCATGCAAAAGGCCTAACTTAGAGAATTTCTATGTATTCTTAAGTTGGAGAAAAGACCTGAAGTCAACAAACAGATGGAAACTAGCTAAAATAATTAAGCATTAAGAACTTAATCCCTCTTTATACAACTGCAGATTATTAGATCACACATTTGACCAATGAGATCAGGCAAAGAGAGATATGCATTTCTGCTCACAATAATCTATATATTTAATATATTCAAACTACTCCTGAACAAAGATGTGGACCCAAGATATCACTGTGGTAAGAGTAATTTTATTTTATATCATTTTTATTGTGCAAAATATGCCAGCAGAGATAATATGATCTTATATCTAGAAAACCCTAAATACTCCTCCAAAAGACTCCTAGAATTGATAAATAAATTCAGCAAAGTCTCAGGTTACAAAATCAATGTACACAAATCAGTAGCATTTCTATGCACTAATAATGATCAATCTGAGAATGAAATCAAGGACTCAATACAATTCACAGTAGCTATGATGAATAAATTCTTTAGAATATATTTAACCAGGGAGGTGAAAAATTTCTGTAAGGTGGAGCACAAAACACTGATGAAAGAAATCATACATGACACAACCAAATGGAGAAACATCCCATGTTCATGGATTGGTAGAATCAACATCATTAAAGTGTCCATTCTGCCCAGAGTAATTTACAGATTCAATGCAATTCCCATCAAGATAACAATGTCTTACTTCACAGTTCTAGAAAAAGTAATCCTAAGTTTCATTTGGGGCCAAAAAAGAGCTGAATGACCAAAGCAATCTTAAACAAAAAGAACAAATCTGGAGGCATCACATTATCTGACTTCAAATCATACTACAAGGCTATAATAACCAAAACTGCATGGTACCAATATAAAAGTAGAGATATAGACTAATGGAACAGAATAGAGAACCCAGAAATGAAACCATATAGCTATGACCAACTAATCTTCAACAAAGCAGACAACAAAATACACTGGGGAAAGGACACTGTATTCAATAAATGGTCCTGTGAAAACTGGATAGCCACATGCAGAAGAATGAAACAG
>NW_012151396.1:1639048-1640453 GCF_000956105.1 Propithecus coquereli | reverse complement strand
GGAATGGCTAAATTAAGCTAATTAATATATGAATTATCTCACATATTTATTATTTTACATGGTGAGAACACTTATCTATTCTCTCAGGGATTTTCAAAAATAGAATACATTGTTATTAACTATAGTAACCATGCTGTACAATAGATCTATCGAACTTATTCCTCCTATCCAATAAAATTTTATAACCTTTTAGCAACATCTACCCTCCCCCAGCTCCTGGTACCATTCCATTCTCTACTTCTATTTGTTCAACTTTCTTAGATTTCACATATAAGTGAGATTATATGTCATTTGTCTTTTTGTGCCTGGCTTCTTTCACTTAACATAATATCCTCCAGGTTCATTCATATTGCCTCAGATGACAAGATTTCCTTCTTTACAAAGGCTGAATAGTGATTTCATTGTGTATATATACCACATTTTCTTTATCCATTTGTTGATGGACACTTAGGTTGATTTCATATCTTAGCTATTGCAAATAATGCTACAATGAACATAGGAGTGCAGATATCTCTTCAACATATTGCTTTCATTTTATTTGGATATATACCTAGTTGGGATTGCTGGATCATATGGTATTTTTATATTTAAATTTTTGAGTAACCTCCATTTAATTTTCCATAGTGGCCATACTAATTTCATTCCCACCAACAGTGTGCAAGGGTTCATTTTTATCCACACCCACAGCCACACTTATTATCTTTCATCTTTTTGATAATAGATGTTCTGACAGGATTTAAGGGTTATCTCATTGTGGTACTGATTTGCATTTATCTGATAATTATTGATGTTGAAGCTAAAAGCCTTCTGTGCAGGCCAGGAGATAATCAACAGAGTGTAGAGACAACCTGCAGAATAAGAGAACATATTAGCAGATATCTGAAAAGATGTTAATATACAAAATACTTAAGGAACTCAAACAACTCAATAGCAAGAATACAAATAACCCAAATAAAAATGGACAAATGATGTGAATAGACATTTCACAAAAGAAGACATACAAATGGCCAACAGGTGTATGAAAAATGGTCAATATAACCAATCAGAGAAATGCCAATCAATTCAATAATGAGATATCTCATCTCAGTTAAGATGGCTATTTTAAAATAACAGATGCTGGTGAGGCTTAAGGGAAAAGGGGAACACTAGTACACTATTGGTAGGAATGTAAATTAGTACAGCCGCTATGGAAAAAAGTAGGGAAGTTCCTCAAAAAACTCAAAACAGAGCTACCATATGATTTAGTCACAAGAAAAGAATAAAATTTTGTCATTTATAGCAACATGGATGGAACAGGAGGTCATTATGTTAAATGAAATAAGCCAGTCATGGAAAGACAAATATTGCATATTCTCACTTATATGTGGGAGCTAAAAAAGTTGATCTCACGGAAGTATTGAGTAGA
>NW_012151396.1:1637289-1638998 GCF_000956105.1 Propithecus coquereli | reverse complement strand
AATTAGAGGTTATTCTATTTATTTAATACTATTCATTTCATCTTCCAATATGGAAAAAAAATCAATGGACTATTTGAAATAAACTTGTGATAACTGATCTTAAAAACCAAAACAATTATTTGTAGTATTGAGATTAGAAAGGGAGAAGGAAACAGAGTTGTTTATAATTTAGTTATATCCAAATGTTTCACTAATTATAGTTGGCTAGTGTGAGTCATAATGAAAAACAAACCATTGTCATTTTAGGACACATAGACAAATAGAAAATCTTATAATGTTTGATTTATTAGCTGCCGTATTTTCTTATTGATTTTTGATGGGTCAATTTTTGCCCGATTACTTATCTTTGCAAATTCTACTAAACAGCGAGTAGTCCCTTTCTTTCAATTCCTTAGTTTCAGGATACTCAAGTGCTCAACAAACACAGAACCAGAAGAAAAATACTCCTTGAGATGTACCTTAAATAAATATACTTTTATTAAAAGAGCATTTTAGAATGAAGCTACCTTAGTCTTTAGTTTCAGATGAAACCCACAAGTATAGATTCCACATTTCAAAATGGGAATCAACCTATCGTAAGTCTTTGTAAGACTTGCAAAGGTTGTTTCTGAAAATACTGTTATCCTATGATAGAGGATGAAAAGGCTAAGAGTTGGAGATTAGGAAAACTATTTTTTTTTCTTTTTTCTTTTTCTTTTTTTTTTTTTTTTTTTTTTTTGAACAAAAGCTATTTCCATACTGTGAGTTCACTTTCCTGCCCAAAACCCAGAAGAAGAAGCTTCAGTGTGACAACTGACATAGTTTGGCATTTGTTCCCTAGAGTTGCAAAGACATAGTGAGCCAATGTTCAACTCACACCTGATAAACAAACACATAAGAAGTTGGCTGTCTAACTTGTGATAAAAGGAAAAAGAGAGATGTCAGAAGTATGCATTTTCAGACTGTGTCATGTCAAAGTTTGTGTGAGTGCCTCCCACAGGCCATGGGTGAGAGGAAGCCAGCATGGCGTTGCCATGGGTCCTGTCTAGAACAGGCATCAAGGAGAACAATTAGAAATATAATAAGCATGAGAAAGAGAAAGAGGAGGAGGAGGAGAAGGAGAGGGAACAGCAGCTGAAAATGTACTGGCAAAACTTTGATTCCCCACGATAGAGGGGAGATAGAGGGAAGAAGTGTGCCGATTGCCAAAACTCCCCAACCAGTTGGCTCAGCAGAGAAAGTAACGTCTCTAAGAACTGCCAAGCACAAAAGACCAGAATAAGCAAGAGTGCCTCTCTCACTCTCCTTACAACCTGAAATCTAGAGGATTCAGAAACCAGAGTCAGCTAGACAGGTGGAAACACCAGGTGGGAAAAGAGAAAAGATAAGAGCCTCAGCTTCTTTTCATGACTGGCTCATAGCAAAACAGAGCTGGCTGGAATGTGGTAAACTTTGAATACTTGAATCAGAAATAGTATTCACTTGACACTATTTTTTGTGGTTAGAAATAACTGAAGTCCTTTATCTCTGAAAGTAGTTCGAAGAATCATGGGAATTATTTTATGCATTGTCCAAAACATCAGAAAAGAACTAGTCCTCTAAAATTAGTTGCCATGGAACAAGGACTGGGGAGAAAAAATACAGTGGTTTTGAATTGTATTCTATGAGGTCTTCTTTTTAAACTCAATGGAACACATTCAGAAGTAAAAAAGAATGGATTAGTGAATTAA
>NW_012151396.1:1635023-1637239 GCF_000956105.1 Propithecus coquereli | reverse complement strand
CTACTGGAACAGGAAAAGGACATTAGGTAAAAACTAGAGAAATCCGAATGAAGCATGCTAATAATAATGTATCACTATTGCTCGATTAATTTTAACAAAAGGGCAGTGCTAATGCAAGATGTTAATAATAGGAAAACTGATTGCAGGGTAAATGCACCATCTACTCAATTTTTCTATAAATTTAAAACTGTTGTAAAAATGAAGACCATTTAAAATAAAATTTTAAAAAACACATTACACACACATTAAATTTAAAAAATTCATTTGAACGTATGACCTGGTGTGACTTAAGATCTTACCAATGGAGTAAGTAAACATTTTCAAAACTCTGATGTAGAAATTGATGAATCCATGAAACTGCTAATTAATATCAAGTAAAATAAAAATTAGTTATGTGAGATTGAATATCTAATGAAGATGTTTTTCTGACTTTTATTTGAAGCATTGTTGGTCCTTCACTTAAATGTTTTGTTTTCCAGATTTAAGGACATTTTTCCCTCTTAAGCTATCTACAGTTTACAGCAATTTGGTAAGATACACTCTCATGAACAAAAATAAAAATATTTACTTTACCTAATTACTCCAAAATTTGGAAAGCTACTTTTAGATTTTCATATTTTATGACAATATAGTTGAAGAATAATACTTCAATACTTACTTAACATAGTGCTCTTTGGATCATGAATTTTAGGCCAGGAAGTATGCATTATTTATAATTAAAAGTTAGCAATGGCATATTTTGCCCCAAATTTTTACTGAAAAAGTGAATAATGTTCTTTATGGTACATAAAACAATTATCCTGAACTTTTAGACAGAAGACATTTAAGCTTTGGAAAAAACTTTTAGCTCCTCTGAATTTTCTTTTAATTTCAGGAAGTTATGGGGGTACAAATATTTTGTTTACATATTATGACTTTGCCATAACCCAACCATGATTTGAAATGTGCCCTTCCCCCTGCTACAGAGCTTATATACATAAAAATTGTGCTCTTGGTGGTCATGAATTTGAATGTTACAGTGCAATTAAATATTAAACTGAAAGCATTATGTAGATAGAAAATTTTATGATAATTCAACTTTATGTGGCAGCTAGCAGTCCATTTGTCACAATCACTTGCCAAACTATTCTGATAAATACTAACAGTAAAGACCAGTTCTGATGCACTCATTTTCATCTCTTCTGCAGTATATTTCTTATAAATATTTACTTCTTTATCGTTCAAAAATAGCTACCTTGAAATTAGTTTAATTAAATATAGTAAGGATGAGTTTAGACAAAGAAGATGTAATGAATTAAGGAGAGAACAAGTTATATTGTTATCCTAAATGTCACTTTTTAAATTCTCATTTATGAGATTGCTGTAAGACTGTTGTTTCTTTTTTGTCCTTAGTGCCCTTTATACCATTCATAGCACCTTTTCTAAAAGATGAATAAATGCTGGATGATGATGATGATGAGGATGATACAATTATATGATTTATCTAACTCCTACAACTTGGAAAATATGTTTGTGTTTGAAGGATCCATGTCTACAACTGCCATTGATAAGCTCTATAGTCTAATGGCCCATTTCCAAATGATGCTATTTGCAACAGAAGGCAAAGTTCCAAAAGACTATGGAAATTATTCGATATGGGTACCTCAGAGTCCCTTAATTCCTTTTTTTTTTTTTACCATGAAAACTCCATTTTCCATCAAAGCATTCAGAATCCTCATAACTTCCTCCTGTGCTGAAATCTGACCCAAAGAAAGAATGTACTATCACTGCAGGATTATCAGCAGTTCAAGATTTTCAATTAACTCTGGGATGAGAGGATTTGGCCACATTGGGAAGAATTTCGGCCATCATTGAGCAAGTCAGGAAGGCATATTTTGGAAGCAGGGATCTAACTGTCTAAAATCTCACCTAGGCAACAGCATGTTCTATGCCCTTCTGAGTCTGACTCTGTTGTTCCTGTTACTCAGCACATCATTTTTAGGACTTGAAACGTCCTTGACCCTGGAAAAATAAGCAAAGTTCCAAAGTATCATATCTTCACAAAAATGAGGTTTATAATGAAATTCCTTCTTATAGTACTTCAATATGTATGTTATTGTAATATTTAATCAGTATATTTTTAAAGCATGTTGAGATCTTTTTAAAATGCCAGTAAACCAATAAAAATGTATTTTATTACTTGCCTTGTTCTATCAATATTACAAAATAGAAAAAAT
>NW_012151396.1:1623843-1624458 GCF_000956105.1 Propithecus coquereli | reverse complement strand
AAAACTAGATGTTTCTTACAGTCACGATGCATTGTTTGTTAAACTAACCCTCAACAGGGTTTTATCCACTGGGAATTATAAAGCACACAGTGACAGCCTCTTCCTTGTGATGCGGTATCCTATGATGTCAGCAGTGGAAACGGCTGTGAAGTGGGGTATGTGTGCCTTTGCAATTCTCACGTTGTGCATCTTACAGCTCTCCCATGGTGGTCCCTTTAAATATTAGTTTTCTAGTGTTAATTTTTTACTGAAAAGTGTTAGTGTAGGCCTGACAAACCTCAGCAATGTGTCATTTCATAATGTTTCCCCTTGCCAATGACTTATCCTCAGGAATGTATCAGGAGGAAGTTAACAATTAATTCTAACTAATGTATAAATTTCAGCATATGCTTACTGAAAGGCAGAAACTTAATATTAGTAGATAACATATTAAGGAGACATCAGGTAGGAAAATATTTCGGTTTTGCAGATATTTTTAGATTTCCATATATGAATGTGTTTAGCCATCAAACATGTATTGAGTGGCTACTATCAATCAGTATTATTCCAAGCACTGCATGTATAATGCTGAATAAGGTAATTTGGGGGCTTCTAGACTAGTTGCAGGAAGATGAC
>NW_012151396.1:1621426-1621876 GCF_000956105.1 Propithecus coquereli | reverse complement strand
AGGGGCTATTATGTGAACTATACATATTTGTTCAACTGGTATACAAAGGTAGTATTTCTGGTGAATAACAACTTTTTAATTAGTTTAGGGAATATTATATTGAGTCATAGAAATGGGAAAGTTATACTTGTTCTACTTTTCCTAAATCTAACTGAAAAACAATATAAAAACTTCACAAAACCCTAACCTAGTAGCATTTTCTCTTACAAAGCATTTTAATTTTAAGTATTATTGTTTTTCATTTTTATAGAATACGTGCATTTTGAAACTCCTATTCTTTTATGTTTTTTTCATTGAAAATATGTCCTACAATAAATCATTTTGACATTGAATTTTTCCATTTTCTCATTTCTTCTCATCCCAGTTCACAGTTATTTGAAAAGAATAGGTGAAACGGCAATGAAAGAAAAATAATTACTAAATTCATGTTTGAAACTTATTTTATGTTTA
>NW_012151396.1:1620072-1621376 GCF_000956105.1 Propithecus coquereli | reverse complement strand
AAAAAAAAAAAAAGGCTCCAACCATGTGAAGACCCACAAAAGAGTAGTCTAGGTGGTGGGAACAGGAAGTACAGTGTACAATAACCCTGAGAAATATCATGCTTCAGGTTGTATAGAGAACTGATATGTAGAATTTCAGAGTGGAAAGATAGATCAGTTAGGAAGTGAACCCAGTCATATTGGACAGAGATACTGGAGTTTTGAATTAAGATTGTGGTACTTAAGATATATTTTAAAGTAGAATTGACAAGGTTTATTTGTGGATTGATACAGAAGATGGGAGAGGAGCATGGGAGGAGAGGTGAAGAGAGATACATCAATGAGAAGTGCTTTCAGCTGCAAGTAATACAATGCCTGACCTTCGTGGTTTAGCAAATGATGGTTATCTTGCTCTCTTAGTCTGGCAGTAAGCATTTGCTGGTCATGGTTTTGTTGTTTACTATTGTCATCAAAGATCCAAGCTATTTTTCTGCTCTTGAATCCTTCACTGGAGGAAATTTTACTCATCTATTGCTTGCCTCTTTGTCACATGATAGCCAATCACAGCTCTAGGCATCATGTTCACCTACTGAAAGAAGGAAAATGTGAAGGGACTTAATGGCATGAGCTATATCTATCCTTTTTAATTGGGACCACAAAAGCCACCAAAAAAAATTCTAATTCTGTTTTTCATTGTCTAGAACGTTGTTACATGGCAACTTCTGGCTGCGCACAGCAAGGGGAATGTAGGTATCTTGGTTTCAAGACTGTAGAGTGAAGAATAAGCAAAGAAAAGGAAATTAGGCAAAGGATATTGTTGCCAATTAACAGGGTCATCCATTGGAGGGTTGGTGGTAATGTCTAGTTTTTTGGCATGAACAATCACATGGATGCCATTCAGAAAAGAACAAGAAGGCAATAGGTGGGAAAGGTGATAATATAAAAGTTTGGTGTTAGACATGACATGAACATTCAAATTTGACACATCTCTTAAATATCCAGAGGGAAATAAGGCATGATTCTGAAAATCAGAGGATAGGTGAGAAATAGAGACTTCTCAGCTTTAGCACAATATGTGTTACATGCATGGGTTTCAAAAATCTACTGTGTCCATTTATACCAGGTCTTTTTTTTTCCCTAATGCTAGAAAGGAAGAAGGAAGGAAGGAAGGAAGGAAGGAAAGATAGATGGATGTGATTATTAAGGAAAGAGTTAAAACATGGAAAGAAAACAATCAGAAGTATATCTCTGAGCAAACACTCAGATTACAGTTTTTGTAGGAAAATTAATTTGAAATTTTCATTTTTCTTTTCAATAATGAAAAG
>NW_012151396.1:1618343-1620022 GCF_000956105.1 Propithecus coquereli | reverse complement strand
TTTTGAAAGATAGAATTTGGCTTGCTGTAGAATTCTAGCAGAGTCTAAATTCTTGACCACAGATTACGAGGTAATTTTGCAACCCAAGCCACACATTAAACTGGTAGATAAATTATATGTTTTGCAACAAAGTTGATTTGCCCCCAAAAAGTAATATATGCCCTCCAAAGCTCTTCTTATGAAATGAAAATAGTATAACAACATTGCATGCCCAGTGTCACTGAAAATACGTGTTCCTTAAATTAGAGTATAATTATTTATGTGGTTCCTTAAACACCCCATATAATATACCTATGGTTCTAAATATCTGAGTCCATCAAATATATACATTCTGTGTTTTCAAAGAAAGTTTCCTATGATTATGTGACATAAAATAACAAGACTTTACTCTTGTTCATAAACTTTACAAAGAAAGATTTTAGTACATTGGACATTCACAGGGGTAACCTCAGGAAAGATATCCTGGACATACATTCAAGCAGAATATTGGTTGTCCATTCTGCTTAGAAGGTAAGTGAGTGTGCAATCAAAAATTATACCAGCCCCTGGTGGGGGGGTGGTGGTCATAAAAGGTGGTTGGAAAGAGTAGGAAGAGTCACAGGGCTTGGCATACAGTAGATGCCTGCCTCCAAGGCACTGGGTCTCTTGGTTATTGGTGAGTCAATGTGTAACCCAGTCCCAAGATATTTACAAACAATCAGTTGACAATGAAAAACATGTTTTCTAAATGATTGGGGAAAAGATAACTTCCCAATGACTGTGCATAGTCATTCCAGTCAGAACTTTTTGGTTGGTCTATGAATTTTACAGGTCATAAGATGGTATGCTATCCTATGATTTCATACTGTTTAGAATATGTTTATAATAAATACACAGCAACTAACATAAAATGAGTATGTCATTTTTCTTTAAAAGCACAAAATAATCTTACTTGTACCGTAGAAGTAGAACAAAGACTTAGATATTGCAAACACAGCTATTATATCTGCAAAAAAAGGGAGCTGTTATTTGCCCTGGGAGAATTATTAGGCATATCAACAATTACAGTAACACATTCTTAAGTGGTTTTTTTTGTTGTTGTTGTTCTTTTTTCTATTTCTATACTATAATTTGGAAAGTAGAGGGAAAGGAATTTTATGTTGGCATAGGAGATGTTTGTGTTAAGTTTCACCTGTGCCCAACCCTTTGAGCTAAGCCTTAAATGAAGATATGGTTCTATAAACCTTGAAGGGTTGAGGAATCTAACAGTGGCATAAGCAGTGCTGTGTGTTCCACAGCATATATAGACAAAGGGAGATAGGTCTGAGAGAGAAATTCCTACTCCACCATGATGAAGCAGCATGGAGTAGAAATGTCAGTATGGTGTCTGGTGTCTTCAGCTCATTATTCCATATGGAGGGAAGTCTCTGATGGCTGTAGAATCAATAGATATGTTAGGCATTAAAGAAGGCCCCATGGTGTTGGCCCTCCCTTACTGAGAGCTCTGGAGCATAGGGCCTGGGGAGAGGCCGGAGCATTCATGTCAATGCCAAAGTAGACTATGCAATGCAGTGTTTAACAAAAAAGCATGCCAAGGAGTAAGAGTTAGATGTAGATTCTGGGAGGAATGATGCTTCCCATCAGACCTGAAACAGATGTAAACTCTCCTTACAGTTCCTATTAAAGAGTCCCCACCATTT
>NW_012151396.1:1606162-1614853 GCF_000956105.1 Propithecus coquereli | reverse complement strand
AATTCATGTTTGAAACTTATTTTATGTTTAAGCTTAAACACTATGCATATTCAATTAAAATTATAAGACAATGCTTATCAAACATTAGAGCACTTCAGATTATCTTTTAGTATGTTCGCAGATTCTATGTGGAAATGTGTAAAAATATCACCCCTCTATATGTGAGCTATTTGATAGATTTTCTGAAGTTTCTTCCCAGTGGTCTCATTGCTTGCTGCTTCATGGTTGCCCTCTTTTAGGGTCATGAATGTTTTAGTTTACTCAAACATCAATGGTGAATATAACACTACGTTTGGTCATTAGATATCTTCATTTATTTATTTATTCATGTATCAACAGTAATCAAGTATATAATAGGTTCAAGGCATCAGTGCTAGGGTACTGGAGTCTAGGTCTCTAGTTAACAACAAGAAACTTCAAGAATAGTAGGGTGTGAAACTATAAAAGACTATATTAAATTAAAATAAGTTAAAAGCAACAGAGGCACCAAAAGTCCTAAAGGAGTCCAGAAAAAAATTAGTTCTGATATGGAATATGGAAATTACAGAAGAGCTAATTTCATTTGAATGCTGTAAGCTTTGGATAATTGAAGATAAGGCAATATGTATTCCAGACATTTAAATGTGAAGAAATAATTTAAGCCAAGTTATTAAAAAAGGAAAAGTATATGGTACATTCAGAATGTAATGTAATTGGGCAAGACTAGAATATAAAGCATATTTATAGGATGAAGAATGGAGTGGAAGGTCTGCAGACATGGTTTGGGAACTTTGCAAAGAATTGGGATTTTATTGTCTTTGTACAATGGTGAATAAATATTTTTTAACAATGGACCAACACTATCTCTGTTGGCAACACACTCAGAGAAAAGAACATCACTATAGTGCCACATATTTGTAAAATGTGGTCCAGGTGTCATTTTCTGAATTATGATAGTACTTAAACACTTCTCTGATAACTTCATGGAATATAGTAGCCTTTTTATAATGCAGGCATGAGGTCCAATGGGCCCTATGTATAAGAACATGTAATACAGGGATCCACAATTTTCCAAAGATAAAACTCAATAGTTTTGAAGATGCCTTGGAGACAAGATAAGAATTGTGGAAATGGTTAGCACAGTGTCTCTCAATACAGTCTATACTGTGAATTGTAAAATACGGGCATTTTCTGTAGTGGGACATTGGAAATGTTTAAGTATGCAATAAATATGTGTGTAAGTAAAAGAAGCTGGTCTCACAGTGGGCCCTACCTAGCCCTATCTAGACCAGCTAGAAAAAATGTTTATGATGGCAGTGCAAAAATTTCTGCAGTCAGTGTGTCTAAAACTTTAACTTAAGAGGGAATAGTTTGTGGGCAAAGAGGGATTCGTGCAATTCCACACATCCCATTACCCTCCATTCAGCTTTGACATACCCATGTTTCTCAGGATTATGATTTTTAGGAAAGAACAAAAGAGATTGTAGCAGAGAGATATCTTCAGTCCCAATCTAAACCTGTCATAACCACAACCCCTTTTCACTATAAAATCTAAATGAGCCGTACTCTGTGGGAAACTACAGAATGATTAACATGTCCAAATGCGTGAGTGCTGCTTCCAATCTTTCTCTTCCCTGCAATCTTTCATCAGCAGCAACACAATTAAACTTAACTGTATTAGCTCAAGTATTTTTCGAGTGTGGATTTATTTTTAATTTTATTTTTTGCAACTCTACCATGGGAGGATATTTTTTAAGGCACCCACTAAGACATAGAGCGTTATACTTCCTTTTCTGTGATTTTATTCACAAAGCAAATAAAACAAAATGAGTGTGGTTAGAACATACAATATTCCAGATAAAACTGAAACATTTCATAAGAAATGAGCACAATCTCTTAGTTTCTAGGGCAGCCATTTGTGCTCAAATGAACCACAGTTCCTGTTATTCATATCCTTGTTTAATTCCTTCCCTTTGAATCCAGACCTGCAATATGTAATCAATGAAATAAGGCAGAAGCGATACTGTTTAATATCTATGGCTAGGATGGGTTTCTGGAACACTCTCCCTCTGGGAAGCCAGGTGCCCAGTAAGAAATCTGACAGTTTTGAGGAAGCTGGAGCTAGTCATGAGGAAAGGTATTGTGGAAAGGGAGCAATATTGGCTGCTGCAGACACCCAGCCAAGGATACACTCTGTGCATAGAGGCGCTGCCTCAGCTGACGCTAGTGGAGAAGAATCGAGTGTCAGGTATATTACTCTTGTGCAGTCAGTCTAGCCTTTCCAGCTTTGTATGTGACCCTAAACTAGACACCATGTTGTTCCATGTCCAAGTTTCTGACCCATAGAATCATGAGTATAATAAAAAGGTTGCTTTTTATGCCAAGTTTTAGAGTCATTGATTACACAGCAATGGTTGACTGGAGGAGTTCCTAAAGCAATTATGTAGATTCACTTTGGAAGTATTTGGAGAAGAGTACAATGGGAATTTTAATTAGCAAAGGGAATTGAGAAAATAGATATTCTAATGTTAACTTTCCTGAATAAGTTCAGGTCATGCTTTGCTAGAATAAAGAAAGTTTTCTTAAAGTTGCAAATTGTGGAGAGTAGATTTTTGGAAAAGAAAGGTTTAAGATAGTAAAAGGATGTATGCATTTATTTTTGATTAAAAGCAATATTTTAAAAACTGTCATTAAAATACATGAGTTTAAGTTAGGTACAACAGGACTATTCATTGGATATATAACTATTGTTTTACTAATTTTAAACAAAAACTAATTATGAATTTATAAATAACATACATCTTTGAAAGGGTTTATTATTCCAAATAAGATAGATAAAATAAAACAAGCTTCTAAATTTAAATATTTTATATGTGGTTGGTATTACAATATTTCAAAATATAAGCAGATAAGCCTTTCCCCACTGCTGGAAGGGCTGCAGGGACAACTCCCTCACCATATTCCACTTTGCACCTAATTGCATGTTGTAGAGGCAACGGGCCATCTCTGAACTCAATTCCAAGGGCCATGCCCCTGTTGTGAGCCTTGTTGGATTTAGCTACTGTGCAAGGAGTAAGAACTTCTATTGTGAGTCTCTTCCACCATGTAAAGATTGCTAGAGTCAGGAAGGGTGGGAGACACAGACAGAAAAGATTGAGAAGCAGTCTGCCACTGTGGTTCTTATGCTCTTTTCAAGTTAAGTCCTGAGAAAATGAGAGAAAAAAGTTAGACAGGAGGCCCCACAAAGTTTAGGGTGTTTTAGGGATTAAAGACAATTGATCTCTTTCCAGGAGCTCACAGACATCTTGGTTTTCCCAGCAGCCTGCAATGGCACAGAACATATCCTATAAATCGTACACAGGCCCCAAGAAAAGTGTGGAAACCACTTGGTAAGTTCAGTTGATAGCCCACGTGGCTATATTGTGGCGCTCCTGCCATGTTTGGAAGATCAGTGACTGTTGGATCACACCTGCCACATTGTTGAATTAGAGTCACATGTACCACTAGCCTCTGGCCCAGAAACAGCCAACTATGGAGACAGAAGTAGCAAGAGGAAGGATAAGAGGAAAAGAACACTTAGAAAGTGTACATCAAATCTGGGGTCCCCACCCATATTTCCCAAAGAGCTTGTGTAAATTTACTTTGGAAATATAGAACCAGTGTGTGGGATTTTGGGCAGTGGGACCAGTGGCGTGAAGAAGGAAGTTGAGAATTTATCAGATCCATCAGCTTAAACTTGTTCAAAAAATAACCATGAATTGGACTTAATTTACCAAAAAGTATGTGTATTCAGTTAATTGCAAGAAGACAGAGATGTCTGACACGAAAACAACATCAGTTATAGGATTAAATACGCTGCATTTTTTAAACCATTTTTTTGACTGTTAAAAACCTACAATTATTGTATAGCTGTCTCATTACATTTAAATTTTTGTAGTCGATGCTACATGACATCTTCCTAAACATGGTAAATAAGATAAATTGCTGGCTGGGGGAGGCAAAATGGCCCACAAGACATATCCACACTCTAATCCCCAAAGCCTGCAAAGACATTGCCTGGCAAAAAGGACTTTGATGATCTAGTTAAATTAAGGATCTTAAAATTGGGAGATTAGACCGGATGATCAGGGTAGGCCCAATCTAATGGCCTGGGCCCTTAAAAGAGGAGAACTTTCTCAGGCTGGAGTCACAAGAGGAAAGCTAAGAGATGCTGCAGAGGGGATGTTGCTGGTTTAAGGATAGAGAAGCCACAGGCCAGCGAGGTTAGGCAGTCCCTAGAGGCTGAAAATCATCCTGGCTGACAGCCAGCAAGGAAATGCTGACCTGGATCCCTCTGCTGCATGGAATTGAATTCTACCAACAACCTGAATGAGCCTGGAAACAGATTTCCTTAGCACCTCCAAATAAGAGCCCAGGCTCACAGACACCTTGATTCTGGCCTTGTAAGGCCTGGAGTAGAGAAACCAGCGGAGTCTTTCAGATGTATGGCCTACAGATGCGTGAGATAGATTTTGTTGTTTCAGGTTTCTGAAAGTGGAGAAATTTGTTATGACAGAAATAGAAAACTAATATCCTGATTAATAAAATACGATTTTTGATAAAATAAATTTTGAATTTAATACATGAAATATACATAGTGCAGACCTTGGATGTAGGCAGCAAAAATAAATGTGCCCATAGATTAGTGGCTGCTTGGGAGCCACTAATCTGTGCGGGGAGAAGGATTAGGGCGGAGCTGGGAGTGACTGCTAATGGGTACTGCAGGACAGCTCTCTGGGCAGCCGAGACAGAGCCAGTTCTATTCTCTTTTTTGCTTGTAGCTCTGGAGAATAACTACAGAATGTGGTGGGAATGCAACATTCTGAGATAAAGAGGAGCTACTTGGAACAGCCCAGGCACTGTTCTGGTCCCTCCCAGAAACGGGATTTCCTTTACATCTTTAGTCCAGCATATCTTATGACTCTCAAGGCGTGAAACCCAGGGTGGGCTGCCTCCTAGGTCCCTCAGCAGCAGTGCATGTGCGGCATGCGCAGACTGCACCCTCCCCTCCCCTGGCAGCTTTCCTGAGCCTTGGAGGATCTACTCATCCTGCATCCTAGACATCTGTCTCTTGCTGCATATCTATAAGCAATAAATCTGTCTTATGTAACTTGTTGTGTGGGGAGTGTCCTGCCTCACCAGACTCAGACAAGTTGGTAAGCAGTGCACTTGCAAACCCGCTGCTTGGTTTCTTCCCGGTTTCTTTTAGGGATGAGAAAATCATTCTAAAATTAGACTATGATGATAGTTTCAAAGCTCTGTGAATATACTAAACACCAAGGAATTGTATACTTTAAAAGGGTGAATTTCATGATATGTAAATTAACTTTTAATAGAATTGTATAAAAGACAAACAGAAACCTTAATGATACCCCCATACTTTTCAGTTTTGTAAAGACCAACGTATAAAACCACTGGTTTTACACACACGTACAACCACACACCCCATACATACACATGTACCCAGTTGGCTTTCAACCTCCAAATAATTAAAGCTCTTTGAATTGCAGAATAGGCTAAATTATTCAATTAATAGAAATTACTAAATGAGTGAAAAACACTTATCATCGAGTCCAAATGTATTTGTAATTACCACTTTCACCAAAGGAAAAAGCATCCTTTTATTTCTTTTCCTTAGGGAACAATTAAGTGAAAGAAATTACAATTTATTCTTTTTAAGTGCCATCATGGACCAAATTCTAAGTAAAGAGCCCCATAAAATAATAATTTCATCAGGGAGTATGAACATAACAAACCTTGTTTTTTTATCATTTTTAAAAATTTCTGACATGGAAAGGAAAATTAAGTGTTATAATTCTTTTCATGTTACAGATAACTTCACATTAATTAAAAACATTTGGCATGCTTTGAAAGATTGTGTACACTAGGCTAAGAAAACCTGTAAATCATATTCATAAAGTTTTACTTTAAAGAAATCTCAGTATATATGAACACAATGAATTGGCCCACAGGACTTGTACTATTGAATGTGAAAGATGGGAATTTTTCTTTGAAACTCTTTGTCTTCATATGAAAAAAGAGGGAACACAATAATGCCTATTTTCTGACAGCTTTCTACAGTTATCATAATATATACTGAAACATCATTTTAAAAAAATTGTGTAAACACCTAAAAATGGTAGTGTTAGACATTTGAGGGTTTGGTGCTAAATGAATGATTTAAATCCTTATTTAATCTTGTCTCTTCTATGCTGAGAAGGAATTAAAAAGGTTTGAGGATAAGGCAGTGTAATCTAATTTTAACTCAGTATTTTGATCGTTGTTTTTCTTTCAAAAGCAGTATTTCCAAGTTACATTCCTTCTATAAAGAAATGCAGAGGTTATATATGCTTTATTTCCCCCTGGCATTTAAAATCCCTTATGCTTTTATTTGTGTTGGCTTGTTCTGCTTTTTTTCCTCTCCATATCATCTGCAATGCGAAACCTGTCACAGTGGCATGTAATGCACCCCTTGGAACATAAACCATTTGAGAAATATCTTTGTAACCAAAAATAAAATAAAGCATAAAAAGCATGTACATTGATTTAACATTTCCCCCCAAATAAGAACATTTCAGAATCCTGAATCTACTCTGGGGCATTCTTTAGGTTTGGACGATTCAAGGAGTAAAAGAGAAAATCCTGTTGCTCAAATTTATTCTTTACCCTTTTGAATAAATTTTTGAAAAATGTGATGGTTCCTATTGTGAATAAGAAAACTCAAATAGTAAGATATTTTTAGAATTAAAAACATTTTGGACAAATACTATCGTTATTTTAAGGACGAAGAAATGAAAAAGAAAAACAATATAAAATAGAATGTACAATGCCAAGAGTGAACCCTAATGAAAACTATAAACTTTGGTTGATCATGATGTTTCAATATTGACTGATTGATTGTTAACAAATGTGCCAACTGATGAGAGACGTTGATGGTGGGAAGGCTGTGTGTGTGTGTGTGTGTGTGTGTGTGTACACGCGCGTGTGTGATGGGGGAGATGGTGGTATTTGGGAACTCTATGTACTTTCTGCTTAATTATTCTGGGAACCTAGAGCTTCTTTTTTTAAAAAAAGTCTTAATAAAAAAAATGTTGGTGACCTTAGCTGGGTTGATTTTTAAATAATAGATGTGTTTTATTTGGCACCTTGGTAAATGACTTAGTAAAACATAACGATGTCAAAGAAAGAAAATGAATAGTTTCAGGGATTGCAAAATATCAATCCAACATCCATTCACTACGTTTTCTTTGCTGGCAATAACACAAACTTGTTGGAAATGGTAATGAATCCAGCTAAAAAACTACTTTTCCCCATGGCCTTTGCAGCTTTGGCTGGCTCCAAGGCTTTGTTAAGTGGGATTTGTTGCACGGGGAAATTCCTCACAGGAAAGCTCCTCATAAGCCAGTGCCTCAAGAGGCATGCTTTTTTGTTTTTTTCTGGTCTGTGGCTTTTTTTTTTTTTTCTGTCTTCAATTGTCCTCTTGATGATTAAAATGAGTATGTGATGCTGGAGGAAAAGTAGTAATCTTATGACCCCAAGGCAACTATGAGGAAAAGATGAGGACAATCAAGATGCCTTGGCTCTGAGATTCTTCAGCAATGAAACTAATTCCAGAATCCACCTCAATCCACGTTAAACACATTTACTTAAACCACTCTTTTGCAGGTTTCTGCAATTTCCAGTTGATGCACACACTGACATGAAACATTGCTCTTCCCGGTCATAGCATCTCCCAGGTAGAACACCCACCCCCTGCATCATTATCTTCTTATCAACAGAAGATCTGCGCTTCACTTAAGTGTTCTTCACAATGTGTATTTTTATCTATCTGCATTTATATTTATCATCTATATCGTTCTGTCTCTGTCTCTCTCTGTGTATGTGCGTATATATATATTTTCTTTTAAACTTAATTATATTTTTCTATGAGAATAAAATTGCTTTTAAAACTAATAAAAAGCATTGGCTATTTATATCATCTTCATATTTATTATTTAAAGCACAATGTTTAGATAGATAGATATGTAGGTAGATAGATAGATTGATATGGATAATGTCCCACATCTTTATACTGGTTTGTTCTTTTTTCACATGAATTATCTCATTTAACCACAAAAAATTATCTTCCTTTATTTAATACAACTGATCCTATTCTAAACCTAGAACTAACGTGTCCTGAATATTTTCTCTTGAGAGAAGCTGCTACAAGCTACTTTGGATTTAAAAGTTTCTGAGCTCGTTCTTTGATTGCCAAAACTTCTATTTCTCTAAGTTAAAGTATTCATTTTACCATTCTGTCATACAATACCATCACTAAAAGGTATTTGGAAGATAATTTTATCAGCTAATTATTTAATGTATTCATTTATCCACTTATAAATGGTATCAAGTACCTCAATATTAAGTACTGGGCATTCAGAAATAAAAACATGGACTATTCCATCCTTTAATGATCTTACTGTCAGTAAAGATGCAGCAAAGGAAAAGCCATCACTATACAGTGTGGTAATTCTAATAAAACTATTGCTGATAGTTATATATTCAGCAGCTTATTATATTCAGACAGTATTCTAGGCACTTCCCATGTATTTTCTCTGTTGATATTGTGAAATTGTAACTACTATTACACCATTTTTAAGATAAGAAAAGTTATTTAGAGAGATAAACAAATTT